>NC_139080.1:63186242-63301242 GCF_965140915.1 Aythya marila | reverse complement strand
TTATTATCTCTGTGAGATTTGTGACTGCAGAACACAAATGGTCCTGGGTGATCTCCTTGGTCTGACATGACCTCTGTGTTAGTTACTAGGCACAAACTTATGCTTGCTACTTCTCTGAGGAAAAAAAAAAAAAAAAAAAAAAAAGAACAAAACAAAATATACAGACAGAACAAGGTGTGTACATGTATGTCCATGACTTTTCATCCATCCACTCTAGCTACTATTTTTGCTAGTCTCTATGAGCAACTACAGCAAGAAATGGATATTCTATACTGACTGTTTCCTGACTCTACAGACTCTGGCAACCCTGTCCTGTAGTGTCACTGAAATACATTCTCAGACTTGTGAAAAAACTGATGTTCTGTATCTCTTATTACAATCTGCTTTGGGGTCTGCTTCTGCTGGAATACTTGGGAGTCATGAAGACTGGCTGACTCATCTCCCCAGCTATGGTTGTAATTTTCCATTTATACAGGGCTTGTGCACGGAAAGTGCTGGAAAATTCCAATTGTCTGTCTCCTGAGCAAGGTCAAAGCCTGACTGGATGCCACAGACAGAAACCATAATGCAAACCTAAGACATACAATCCATTGTGAGTCAGTTGTGCGCACATCACTGCTTCCAATCAAAATGCTCGGGGTCGATAAGTCTAATGACAATGGACTAAAGGCAGCCTAGGTAGTATCTGGCAGTTGCCATCAGTTTTTCTGTTTGTCACAAAATGAGCTGATAACATCTGTCTCAGAAAACTTTATCACCAAACTCTGGATCCCATTAAAATCCCATGTTATTATATAAAGGGACATGCTCTGCTCTCTCTTTTGGCAATGATGAGCAAGTCTCACTCTCCAGCTGCATAGTCTTTTAGCAAATTGAGATCTCCTTCTAATTCATCTGAATATTCAGACCTCAGAATAGCACAGAGACAGCACTTCTGAGGATAACTAATGATATTTTACAAAATTCAAATTCTGGCCATCTACCAGCATTCATTTTGCTAAATCAAAGTGCAGTGTTCCTTTGTGAGCTGATACTAAAGCTGAATGCAATTAGAGGCATGCTGAAGAGTTTACCAGAAATCAAGATCTCTCTTGACTCTGGAAATATTTCTGGCTTGTACTGAGGAGAAAAATAAAACCTTAACTCCTGATCCCATTCTCAAACTTGTTGTTGGCATTACAAATTGTAGTGGGATAAACAGGATGTGAGCTTATATTATGTCAAGCCCTGCAGTACAGCAATGCATAAAAACAAGGTAGTTTTTTCGCTTGTCACTGTGGGGTTACCTATCGGAAATTATCTAGTGTCAGCCACAACAGTATGGGACTAAGCACACAGCCCTGTGGAGCAGCTGCTATGCAGTGATTTATTCAGTGCCTGCACGCTGTACCTCTTATCATTTTTGGAAAGGAAAAGGAATGTGTCTGTCAGACAGTAATCTGACAGTTTGAGCACCAGTACACTGTAAATTAGGGATTCCCGTTTCTTTTTTCCCTATGCACCACATTCAGCAGCAACAGTTGTCTGACATGCAGACCACCATTCACCACTCATTGACGTTCCAGATTGGGTGTGTGCCAATCCTTTACCACTTTGGAGTGATTTATACATTGCAGTCTGAGGACTTGTGTTTTTTTTTTTCATACGCTGCATGTCCTGGCAAGCTTCCTTCATCTCAAAAGAAAAAAAAAAAAAAAAAGGTCAGATGATCCAGTGGGACAATCATGCAAATATAGAATATAATGGGTATTAACAATCAGCTCAATGTTGATTTGCAAATGTACTCCTTATCATAAGGGAACTTTCAAATGCAGTTTCTGGTGAACTGGGAAGTTTTAGCCAATAGCTCTGTGAATTCTGTAGACCTGAACATTTTCTCAGACCCAGTTGCTGCATAATTGCAGTGGCGATGACAGCCCAACTGCCATATTTTTCTTCCCCAACAGCTCTCCTCTACAGAAAGATTTTGTTGTGTGTGAGATTGTTCATCGTAACAGCAAGCAAACTAAGTTTTGGGAGGAATGTTGGAATCTCCTGTTAATTTTATCTTGTAGCAAGACTGATCACTGACATTTGCTGCTCAGTGGTCCCCATAAAGAGCATGGCCTGAGGATATTAGGACTACTCGATCCTTTGGGAATCTGTTTCCTCTGGCTGAAACAAATATGGAGGAGAGAAACGAGGATGACCAGAGGGCTGGAGCACCTCACCTATGAAGACAGACTGAGACAGCTGGGGACAGATGTCCAGCTTGTAGAAAAGAAGGTTCCAGGGAGACCTCATAGAGGCCTTCCAGTACCTAAAGGGGGCCTACAGGAAAGCTGGGGAGGGGCTCTGTCAGGGAGTGTAGTGATAGGACAAGGGGGAATGGCTTTAAACTGAAAGAGGGTGGGTTTAGATTGGAGATTGGGAAGAAATTCTTTGCTTTGAGGGTGGTGAGGCACTGGCACAGGTTGCCCAGAGAAGCTGTGGCTGCCCCGTCCCTGGAGGTGTTCAAGGCCAGGCTGGATGGGGCTTTGGGCAGCCTGGTGTGGTGGGAGGTGTCCCTGCCCATAGCAGGGGGCTGTAACTTGGTGGTCTTAAAGTCCCTTCCAGCACAAACCATTCTGTGATTCTATGAAATGTGTAAAACCCAGATTCTGGCAGGTCACTTTCTCACTAACAGAAGAAATTGTTTATTTAGTTAGCCTGTGCCTTTCTGTTTTTGTTTGTTTGTTTTGTTGTTGCTGGTTTTTGTTGTTTGTTTGTTCTTATTATTATTTTATTTTTTTTTTTACAAGCATATACACAGTCCTGTCTTGAACACTGGAAGAATCAAATAACTCAGAGCTCCTGCTCTGCCTCCACAGCTGTCCTAGCTGAAAGCCTGAATCAGAAGTGTGCTTAGTGCTCCTGCACTAGCAAAGGTTCTGGTATCTTTTTACAGTTTATCAGACTGTAATGAAAATAAATTCAAGAAAGCCATTCTACTTTTGATATTTCCAGCCAGATTTAGGTGTCCATGTTTTGGGCAAGCACACACACTGTGTGTGTGTTTTGAAGGTTAAAGAATTGGTAATCTGCTTTCATGCTGCAAAGCCTTCCTAACATCATGGATATTCAGCAAGACTGCCCCTACCAATGGGAATCAGCTAATACGGAACTCAAATACCATGCTGGTTATTTCTAGCTTTCTCTCTATACAGCTGAGATTGGCTGTAAAGCCCCATAAAGGAGATCTGTTGGATCAGGGAAAGGAAGTGTTGGATTCATAGAAGTCCTCAGTGTTTGCAAGGAATGTGTTAAGGAAACGGGAGTTCTGATGGCTGCTCTGATTCTCACTCTTTACCCCTTCACAGTCTTCTCAGAGGACAACAGAGAATCTCACCTGGATCTGACTCTCCCTATTTAAGCAGACCTTGATCAGTGCATTTCAGCAAGCTAAACAAACAAACACACAAAATTACTATTTTTTTTCATTGAGCCCTTCAGAAGACCTTGAACATCATTCCTACTCTGCCAACTGAGACATTTCAGGCTCTGTGCGTACAGACAGCTTCCTGGTTGCGATTGACATGAGCAAACTATGTAAAGGTGTAGCAACCTTTTGAATGCTGAAACTTGAGAAAGATAAAAATCTTTATAAACACCTTCATAGAGAAACAAGGTGTTTTTTTTTTTTTTTTTTTTTTCATGTCCAATAAAAGGTCATCTCATACAGAGTTGTTTCCCTTGTTCGGAACATTAATAATGTCCCTCTCCTCTACCCAGCTGTCATCTTTTAGTCTGTTGGCAGAAATTTAGCACAGTAGCAACTCCTATCCATTCTTTTCTACAGGTACCCACTGCTTATTCACACCTAGTTGTGCTGGTGCAGCTATTAGCAAGGGTAGCATGGGACAGTATGCAAACTCAGTGAGCCAGTACATACCAAGAGAATCCCTGTGAGATTTTACTTCAGCGCACAGCCACACAAGCAATTTTATTGGTACAGTTAAGGGCAGGACAGAAGAAAAGGGTGCTTGGAGTTGTGCAGCCGAAAAAATGTTTGTCAGATATGTTTGGGCAGACTGGGTCAAAGTCAGCTGTTGAGTTCAGAAGTTAGCAGGAACATGCACACATGTAGAGGGAACAAGTTAACAGGAAGAATCTCAAAGAAGAGCAAAAGCAGGACAATCTTTTCAAATGAGTACTGACTAGATGCAGTAAACATCTAGAGAAGTCATTAATCCATGGGATTAGTAGTCTTGTGTTGATGTTGTCTCATTTACTTAGACTTTTTACATCTATCTTACTAGAATAGTTTGATACGAACACTAAGAGGGACTAACTGGCTGCTCTATACAGCTAAATTACAGACTTCTGTAATCATGAGGGTGTATGCAAACACCGAGCTGGTACACACAGTTTTCTTCGAAATCTACTCTGTAATCTAAATTGTCCTCCAGTTTTGATTTTTGTTATAACCAGGTTAATGAAATGAAAGGATACACACCCATCAAATAGTAATAATAAAATGGACTCAGAAAATTTAAATATACAACACTTCAGTCATTCCCTAGTGACTAATAAACTTGTTTCATTAAATTATCACCAACAAGGACATTATTATTCTTACTTGTGTATGTCACTCCGCTGTTTTAACAATTTAGGTGACTCATCCTCAGGAAACAGAGCAAGAGACATCTATTTAACTTTATATTCAGCCATAGCTGGAAGCCATTTAGGCTTTCTCATTTAAAATGCAACTAAAGAGAAATCACATTTGCAACTGTCCTTGGAGGAGGGGGTGTAGGGGATGATTAATCTAACCAAGAATACAACCTACTCATTGAGATAATGGAAAAAGTTTGCGGTTGTGAATCTGAGAAATCAGTGGATCCCAGCAAGGTGCTGAATGTCCTCAATTTGACTTGATTTCAATTAACAGAAGGGCAGAAGGCCCTACCCAGAGGTTTGACTCCTAACTGAGGAAAAACAATTTGCCTCAAATCTAGTGTCTGCTATTGCAATATGATGAATATTATTATTGGTGTCTAAAATGACATCTTGCTACTGATGTTTTAAGTAGCAATTAAAATTACAAAGTAATTTTAAATTTCCTAGTAATTGTTTTGTCATTAGGTTGTTAGCTTAGCAGAAGGAGGCTCTTCTAGACTGCCTTATGCCCAGTCTGTTTGTAGATATGCTTGCTTAGGAATGGTGTGATTTTTTTTTTTTTTTTTTTTTTCTTTTCAGTTATTTCAGCCCTGCTGCTAAACAAGAGTTGATCATCAGCCCCCTGGAACCTCCGGACATTCCTGATAAATGCATAAGTATCTTTCAGATGCATATGACTACACTGAGTGCACTGATACACTGATAATGTCTGACATGCTTTTTTATTTTAATTTTATTTTATTTTATTTTATTTTATTTTATTTTATTTTATTTTATTTTATTTTATTTTATTTTATTTTATTTTACTAAGCTCATTTGGTGATTACTTTTTGCTTGCCCTTTTAGAACTATGAAAATCTTTAGGCAATGGTTGTTTTGGGTGGAACAGTGAACTGAGACTCATTGCGTTTGCTTTCTGTATTTCATTTCCCCATCTTTCTCCTGCAGATTACATTTAAAATCCATAGATCATTGTTAATCCCAATCTCTTTTCCTTCTTATTTTATGGGCCATAACATCTGTGACTAAAATTTGGAGATCTGAGAAAGATTTCAGCCGCCTGAGAAGGCTGAGTACCTTCTGCAGGTTCACAGTGCACCTGAGCAGAAGATGCAACCCACACTGCTGATCAGAAAGCAGAGACATGTACTAGCAGAAATCTGCCTAGAAATAATATATTAAAAGAATATGTTTTGAGTGTGGTATTAACAGATAAAAATACTTTTTATCAGTGGTCATGTTCTCAAACACTGCTTTTCAGCATCAGTGAGGACTGAAGTGAGACATCTTAATGGTTTTGGAGACAGGCAAGAATCAATGTTGAAGAATCAATGATCCATAGCTGGTAAAAACTGCTTTTGCTGAGGGCATCTGCAAGAATTAAGAAATATTACTATCAAAGCTTGAAAAATAATTGTAGAAAATAATTATTTGGGTGCTTTGACCTAATATTCAAATGCATATCATAGCACTGGATGAAAGAGAAAAGAACTGCATGAGAGGTGACACATCATGGCCTATTATCTACTGTATGTTAATTAGATTAAGCTTCCTGCTCTTTCAGGAGTTTAATGTCAGCTATTGTAATGCTGACAGTAAGAATATTTCTCATATCTTTTTGTCCTGTGTTTCCTTATCTTGTTCCAAGCATTAGTCAAATGAGCTTATGATTTAATGATGAGATACAGATGCAGAAAGATTTGCTTTAGCTTCACTATTTTTTATCTTCCATAAAGCCAAATTTTTCATACTTTTATTATTGGTTAGTTGTACAAATGATGTCAGTGATGAATATTCTTATCCTTGTGTAAGCTTGTGACCATGTCCAGTGCAGTATCTGCATTCTTTTTTTTTTTTTTTTTTTTTTAAGTCTTCTGTAGACCTCAATGCAATTGCTTTTTGCCATCAATCACATGCAGTTCAGTAGTGCCGAGGCTGTTGCTGTTACAATAAGTTGTTTCTCAACAGGACACTACTTCATGATTGTGCTTACACACTTAGGGAATACTGCTTTTAGGAAGCATCTGATGACAGAGAATAGTATATGTGGAAGAGGAGGTCTGAATATTATACTGTCTCGGCTCTGTCTCTTTTGGAACAGATATATAATTTATTGTCAGCAATGAGTTACCATCACAGATATGTAAAACTGCAAACTAAACACATTACAAAACAAACCAAAGCAGACAGCAAAACAGAAACTGTATTACCATTACAGCTCTCTACACAAACCAACTGATGTAGAAAGAGAAATGTTAAGTAGATCTTCTTCAGATTAAGTTGTCTATCTGTTGCTAGATGCAAAAATGGTTCTCTACAGGCTGGTTTGAATTCTAATGGCACAATCATTGCATTAAGAGATGGAAAGAAGAACTCACTGAAATGAACAGGAACATAAGGTGTTGCATTTACAAACAGAAGGATGACAAACTAGAAAGAGGATAGTAGTGACTTTTATGAAACAGAGGAAGCTGCATTTCTGTGGACTGATGCTATTACTGAAAATCACTGAGCAAAGTTCTTTTTCAAATGTATGCAACTAAAAAGTGCTGTCAGACCTGGCAAAAAAAAAAAAAAAAAAAAAAAAAGCATCTTCAAAATTCAACAGCAAAACAAAGCATGTGGATTGATGGCCACAACTCAGCCTGTTTCCAGCTTGTTTGATTATTTGCAGCAGTATATAAGCTCACTGAGTTTGAAACAGATCAAACCCCTTACCTAGTTTCTCATGGTAGGCAGGTAGCCCATACTACGACTGGTATCATTGGCAACACTGGAACTTGCAAATTCAAAACTATCCTTGGTACTCTGCCTGGATGCTGCTTGGATGCAGTTTGACATTGCATAAAGTCATAAAGTCGCAATGTTACCGTGATGTTGTGTTCAGAAACAAGCAGGTATTGTGGCAGTCATTTAATAAATGGGAAAAAGAAACTATAGGAATGGAACAAAAGTAATATTTATTCCTCCAAAGCTAACAGAGATAAATTGATTTGACCCAAATCAATCCCCAGCCTCCAGGGGAAACATACTGCAGATAGAGGTAGAAGGTTTTGCTCAGAAACCAACAGCTTCTGTTGTCTCTTTTCAGCTGGGGGAACACTCCACTCTACTTTTAGGGAGGCTCTAGCTCCTTCAGTGTTGTATAGTGACAATTGCCTGTTCTCCTAAATTTTGTGACAGAGAGCAAGGCTGCATTGCTCAGTTTCCAGACTGGCCCAGGGTCCTTTCTCTCAACTGCTGTTTTGCACGTCAGCCTTCAGCTGTGACATTCTTCAGGCTTGCTCAAGCATTCCATCTTTGTGAAAGAGTGAACAGTCAAAGAGTAAATCTCTGCCCCAGTTACATGGAGACATATGATATGGTTTGTGGCATGGAGATATCCCCCGGGGTAGTACACTAAAAAGTCTGATGTCTTCTGTTTCTGCTAGGCAGGGAAATTCATTTCTGTCGCAGTACTTGTAAACAGTTAGCTCATGACCTACTGGTAACAAAAATGTTTTTGTGTCCCAGTTCAAATACTGCAGCATAGAGAAAGAGATAAAAAAAAATCCTAACCCAATTAGCTTGTGAGGAAACTGTCATTGCTACAAGACTAAACTTTTCATAAAAATATAAACAAAAACAAACCAAAAACAAACAAAAAATAATAACATGAAAACCCCAAAAACTTGTTTTGGAAATAGTATCCATGGGGTTTAAATTATTTTATAAGCTGGTGATGCATTTCAGTTGTAACCATCAGGGGGATATGACTCTCAAAAATTAAATTCCTAAAACTTTCATGAAGACTGGGTGGAGGAGGAGACCATGCAGGTACTTTGACAGAAAGACAGGGGCATTCAGAGCTTGCATATGAGTACATCTGAAGAACTGTAGGCAGGGAGAAGTTTTAATCAAAGCCCTGACACTGGGAAAAGTTTCAGTTGAAACCTGTTTTTCTTTAGCCAGCTGAACAGAGGTTCTTTGTGAGCCGCGCATTACAGGAAATGAAAATTCATTATTTTCCATGTATATGAAACTACTTTCTTATTATGGACTATGATGAAGTACAACACCAGTAGCAGCAATGTGACAAAGCAGTTTTATGGTATTAAGAGTCTATATAAATGATTAACAAATGTTTTAATTTATGTTTCCTTATTCTTCCACCCATGTGTTACATGAATTTATAAGTCAGTGTGCGGGTATGTGTGTAGGGGAGAAGAATTAAAATGGATATTTAAACAGTGAGTGGATTTTCTTTGAATTTACCCATATTAAAAGAACTGGAGTCTTTATTCTTGGTCTGTTGTCTAAAGCTCCAGCACTGCAATTTATGGTGTCCTGGAACCACGGTGAGCTGTTGGCATATTGTATACTTCACAACTGGAATAGATGCAAGCTAAAGTCTGCCAGTGCTCATGCTAAGATTCTTGTAAAAGCTTTCTAACTAAAGCTTACCATTTATGGAGGATCATTGGTATTAGCCCGCATGAAATTTTGTAAAGAGCGTGGGTAGACAAGTTAATGCTGACCTGCATGATTTTATCACTTAGGAAAAAAAGAGATCTTGGCATTACCACAAAAAGTTCTATACAAAAGTCCTCTGAGTACAGATTAGAAAACAAGTTTAATGGTAAAAGTTTTTAGAAAAGGAATAGAGAACAAGCTTGAAAACTATTTTGCTATGTAAATACCTGGTGCATATAGTAATGCAGATCTGTATTCCCTTCCCTCCTCTCCTTATTGTCAAAGTGTATATTAGGATCAAAAAAGATACTGAAAGACATGAAAGAGAAGGTTGCTCAGGCTTCTGTAGCTGAGAGTCATTACATGGACTAAGTACCTAGTCAGGAAAGGATGGAGTCTGGAATTTGATAGAGGTTGACAGATCATGAAAAGAATGGGAGTGATTAAAAGGGAACAGTTATCTCCTGTTCCTCCCAGTGCAAGAATTATGTGGATCATCAGACAAAGCTATGGGATAGTTGGTTTAAAAAAACTAAGGTACATTTTTCATAAGCAATGCTTCAGCTGTGGAACTTTTTGTTGAGGGATAGTGAGGTGCTAACATCCTAGTTGAGCTGAAGAAAAAGTAGACTTGGGTGACTCCCAAAGGCTGTGAGAAACTGCATGAGTGTGCTGCCAGAGACCCCTCTGAGTAACTGACAGTGCCTGTCTTTTCCCTAACCTATAGGAGCAAGTCACGGCATTTGGACCGTTGCAGTACAGTACATGCTTTTTACGTGTTACTTGAACTCTAGCTGTGTCTGCAGTGAAGGAAAAAAATGTCAAAAATGTCCAAAGTAATGGTATTATTTGCATTATTTTACTGCATTCATAATTGTTTTTTAATGCAATATAATTTAAAATTGTATTTCAAGTCTACAGTACCTGCTAATATGCATGTTCTCTCTTGAGCAGGTGCATGTATGGACAACCAATTGATATAGATATCCTGTGCATTTTGATTTGGATTACAAGTTGATTTTGAAGCACAATTTTTGATTTTAAAAAATAATTTACAGAGTAATAATTTATATAGTAAAAGTTATTTGGCCCTTCGCATTTGTATGCAGGAAAAAATTAGGTATCTACATGCTAATAAACATTAGCTGTCCTTACACAAAGAGGCTCACCTAATTATGCATGCTTCTTGAAGATTTGGCTGAGTTTCATAAAGAACTGTTCATTTTGTGTGGCTGTTTGTTGATCCCTAAATAAGGATAGCAGTATGGCCTGGCTTTAGCCATTCTTCTCATTTTCTTTAGAGCAAAATTATCAGTACCAGTTCTTTTTCCCCCTTTAAGAGATTTGAAAATTAAATAACAAGTTAAAAGGAAGCACCAGGCAGAAAGTGACATAAACATGTAATTCTCGCCAGCAGAATCTGATTTCTCTAAAGTCTATCAAATATGTCTTCATTTAGTGTTGTGCAGCCTTCTCACACTCAAATGAATGTCTGTGTATATTAGTCAGAGGTATTTGTAACTTTTAGTGGAAGTCACATACTGTACCAGGTCCGAAACCTGAAAACCAAGCCAAATTAATCTGCTCATTCCCAGCTTCACATCGAGAATTAGATTTTCAGATTTTTCACAGATTTTTCCACAGAGGATCATTAATGGAAACGGAGAATATCTATTGGTTTTAGTTGCATAGAGATTCTGTTCTTTATTTTGAAAACTATTTATTTACTTTGACAAATGTTAACCCTAGCAAGACAAGCAAAAATGGTTGCTACTGAATTATACCTAGCAAATCCTAAATTCTGTTGTATACCAGCTTAAATCAGCATAAATTTTGTGTCCTTAAAAAGCATAGTTGCCCCATAGACTGCAAGTATCGGGTCTCTTCATCTAAATCTTATCAGGCCTTAACATTAACTTAAAGATAGGTGCTATCAAAAATACATGAAATTACATGACTACATCCTAATTATTTCACCAGATACATAGACAAGGCACTGCAAACTATCTTCCATGGAATTTCTACATGGGGTTCTTCAGCTAACAAACATTCACATACAGTTTTAGGCACTGATACATAACAGTCATGTGGTGGTCTTATCCAAGTGGGCAGCCAAGCTCCACCAGAATCACTCTCTCATTCTACCCTCCTCAAAGGGAAAGGGGGAGAAAATACGATGCAAAGGGCTCAGGGGTTGAGATAAGGATGGGCAGATCACTCAACAATTACCATCATGGGCAAAACACTCAGTGTAGGGAGATTAGAGAAATTTACTGCCCATTACTAACAAGATAGAGCAATGAGAAACAAAGGAAAGAAATTAAGACAACTTCTTCCCCATCTACCCTATTCCACCTCCTCCCAGCCAGCAGTGCAGGGGAATGAGGGTTGTGGTCAGTCTACAGCACTTTGTCTCTGCTGCTCCCTCACGGTCCCCCCCTGCCCCTGCTCCCCTGTGAGGTCCCTCCCAGGGATGCCGTCCTTCCTGAACTGAGCCTGCGGGGGCTGCCCACAGGCAGCAGCTCTTCAAGCACTGCTCTTCAAGCACTGCATGGGCTCCTCTCTGCGGGCTGCAGCTCCGGTCCGGGGCCTGCTCCTGCAGGGGCTCTCCATGGGCCGCAGCCTCCTCCAGGCCACATCCACCTGCTCCACCGGGGGCTCCTCCACCCATGGGGGGGCTGCAGCGTGGAGATCTGCTCCATGTGGGACCCATGGGCTGCAGGGGGACAGCCTGCTCCACCAGGGGCCTCTCCCTGCACAGCCCGCAGGGGAACTGCTGCTGCCTTCCTGCAGCACCTCCTGCTTTCCTGCTGCACTCACCTGGGAGGCTGCAGGGCTGCTTCTCACTCCTCTCTCTCTCCTTGCTGCTGTTCCATAGCAGTATTTTTTTTCCCCCCTTCCTTTCTTAAATATGCTCCCACAGCAGCACAAACAACATCACTTACTGGCTTGGCTTTGGCCAGCAGCAGTCCCCTTATCTAACATGGGGCAGCTTCTGAATTCTCACAGAATCCACTCCTGTGGCCCCCCACTACCCAAACCCTGCCACATAAACTCACTACAACTCACTATCTTCAGAAACTTCAAAAAGCTAATTGAAAGCATTTTTTTTAATGCTACTTATACAACAGGTCACAAGCAATTTCCAAATTACTTCCTCTAGAGGTCAAATTATTGATGCAGTCATCTAAGTCAGCTGGCTTGCAGTGACGCCATAATTAGAAACAAGATCAATAGAAAACTACTTCGTTGAAATACCTAGCAGATGTTTCCAATGATAGGAAATAGTTACAGATGTAAGAAGTCACAAGATTTTGGGAAATTAGAGTAATAACTATTTTTATACACAGCACTGTTCAGAATTTGAAAAACAATACTAAATACTATATGACAAAGTTGTACTGTTAAAGTCCCTTTGAAAATACAAAATTACTTCTGCACACTAGAAACTTGATGAAATGTCAGGGCAAAAATTCTGTCTACTGCTTTCAGAGATCCCCAAACTTCTGAAATATATATGTACAATCATAAGTCTAATTGAAATTAAAGGAAAAATCTAAAATAATCAGAATATATTTTTCTAAATTTCTGCTTTATTTTTCCTACATAGTTTTCCTACACCCACTTTGCAAGCCAAAACTCTAATTTAACACACTGTGTGAAACCATTTTTCAGATCTTATATGTGGCCTTTTGAAAAAGCATTTTTGCCTGTCCTTCTTGCTGCCTCAACTGTTTTTCTTCCATAGAGTTCAAATATTTCAGCTGGAACCTTAGCCTGGCTAACCTCTTGTGTTGATTTCCCTTCTGCTTCAATGACATCAAGATTTACTTTATTTTTTTTTTTTTTTTGTCTTAACAAACATTTGTCCTTATTAATAATGGTTTGTTAATTATGAAGCCAGTACTCCTATTCAGACCTTACCTTTCTTTCATTATGATCAAGCCAGTGGCTCAAATTGAAGTAGACATTCCTACAGATAACTGGTTTAAGTGCTATCAAATTGCACCGTCAGGAACATGTCTTTTGTCAAAAACAATGCTATGAAAGCTATTGTCATAAAATCCTATGTTTTATTGACTTTTAGTTATTCTCATGTCACTTATTCTCTGCTGACAAGTGAAAAGATATTTTTACTGTTTTGTCTGTCTTATTCCCAAGGTACCTGAAAATAACAAAGATCAACAAAAACACAAAGGTAAAGAGCAAAGGGCCTGACAGGACAGAGAAAACGAATAAGAAAAAATTGGTGAAGCTCAGTCAGTAAACAGTAACATCTATACATGAGCTCATAGTTTCTTGACACCCACAAACACAATTTGGAATTGGAATTGGATTTGGACTTGAAAATAAATCCAGTAAAAAAGAGAGAGTGTTATTGCCCCTTCTGATCTGAAAAATTACCTTACTTTCCTGAAAAACATAAATATTTTTTATATTTCCTTTAAAAATGTCTTTGAGCTCTTTGGTGATTTTTTTTTTTTAAACGTATATATATATATATGTATATACTTAACATATATATATGTATATGTGTGTATATATACGCATAAATATATATATATATTAGTGCTTCTAAAATATATATCAATGTTTCTAAAGTACTGGGAATGCTACTAGTACTGGGAATGCTACTAACATGTACATAGACAGTCCATGTATATTGTATGTTGTCAGTAAATATGGTTTACTCAGACACGGGAATAATTCTATCTGTGATATAAAGAGAAAAAGGCATGCTAATAGGAATGCAACTGAAGCATGAAGATGGAAATGTAAAAATGAAATTTACTAGGTGTTCTGGTTTAGGTATAAATTACTGAAAAGCCAGGGATGCTTTAAAGGTGAATTATGATGTGAGGTGGAGGTGGGGAGATAGTGACTGGCTTAAATGAGCTGAGTGTCCAAACTATACCCCAAAATGTAGGTACTGTGGCTTTGTTTGGCAAACAGGTATTTCTGTACTTGATTAACTATTTGGATTGCTGATGCTGTATTCACCATTTCAGTATTGGATTCACAGCTGAACAGTATAATACTTCTAATGGTTTGAAACCGAGGCTTTCAAAGGAGAATATTTATTTGAAGAAATATTCGAGTCTATCGCTTTCTCCTGGTTTACTGTAAAAAGACAGTATGTAAATATAAATTAAACTACTCATATCTCTCATAAATTACAATGAAGCAGTTTCCAGGAGAACTCATTTTTTCTTGCTGTTGTGCTCTTCTGCATTTACCCTTTTCTCTTCTCCTGCAGACTGATAGGCAATAGAGATTTTGATATACCTCCACATGGAATGTTTATACATTTACTTGAACCTGTTCCAGTGGTGCAGTCAGGTTACCCATGAATTAGCAATTCTGTAAACAAAAACCTATCATCTGCCTTGAACTCTTCAGCTTTCTTTGCACCATAGTCTACTAGTCTGTATTTTTTTTTTTATATGCAGTCTATTTTTCAGAAGTAATTTGTATTAATATCGCACATTTATGAAACTTATAGCTGGTTGCAGCTTCGCAATGACTTTCTATTTATCTTCCCTATGATATCACATCTTTCTTTCCAATGTGGTAGAATTAAGACAGGTTTTGGGACTATGACAAATACTAGTGCCACTTGGCAATGTCAGATTTTTTACTAATTCTGTTTGTTTTAGGTGCCATGAAATCCCACTCAGGGCCAAGAAAAATAGGCAGTTATTCTATCTGTGGGTGTTCCTCTTAGTAGCAATGGTAGAGGATATTCATACAAGGACACAAGAAGAATTTACTGTTTTTAATTTCTGTATACAGAAGTACACAAGCATACTATGAACTAAGTCCATCCAGGTAACCAATTCGGGATTCAAGAAATTTTGAGAGTGAAGCTTAACAAATTCTCCGTGAGACTGTATTATGGGAACATTTTTTGAGACCATACTCTGAGGATGCATCCCACAAGACACATGCAACAGGTTAATGGATATTGTGGTATGAAAATTCCCAGATTAAACAGTAATCCTCTTTACCACTGGTAAACTAATTCTACTAGAACACTAAATCAGTCCCTGAACCAACAGGCAATGCTGTGATTCAAGTTTTGAGCTGTCTCACTTTTCCATTATTTTCAGGTAAACAAACTTCTTACAGTTCTTCACCAAAAGAGTGGTTGAGCACTGGGATGGGCTCCCCAGGGCAGTGGTCATGTCACTGATCCTGCTGGAGTTCAAGAAGAATTTGGATAATCCTCTCAGACACATGATTTTTGGGTGGTGCAGGTGGAGCCAGGAGTTGGACTTGATGACCCTTCCAGCTCGGGATATTCTCCCCGTCTATCACTCTATGGTGATAAATTGACAGCTGGGAAAAACTATGTGAGAACAAATTACTGGAGGCATCTAATAACCAGACTACTTGTTTTGGAGTGCCAAACATAGGGATTTCATCTGTTTTTACAAGGTATTCCAAAGGAGTCTCTAAAAATGCTTTGGGCAGATAATATTTTCTACTTTGTATAAATCTTCATATGGCTGGGCAGTGGACTGAGCATTGTCTAGCATTGTGCTGGAACTTCGTGGCAAGGATGAAATTGGAACATTTCTATAATTACAAATGGAGCCTGTACTATGCAAGGTGGTGTTGTAAATAAGTCACATAGTCTGTGAAGTTACTGTAATAAAGGTAAACCTAATGTAAAGTCCTTTTATGGACTTCTGAGAAATGTCTGTATTAGGTTTACGTAGCAAGGTTTGGGTAGCAGGGGGTCTACAGGGGTGCCCTCTGTGAGCAGAGCCCAGCAGCTGCCCCATGTCAGATCAGAGCCAGCTCCAGCTGCTCCAGAAGGGACCTGCTGCTGGCCAGAGCTGAGCAAGGGAGTGATGCTGGGTGGGCCTCTGGGAGAGCAGAGGTAAGAAAGGGGAAAAAAATGCAGTGGAACAGCAGCTGGGAGAGCAAGGAGTAAAACATCCCTGCAGACCCCATGTGAGTGCAGCAGGAGGGCAGGAGCTGCAGCAGGCAGGCAGCAGCAGTTCCCCTGCAGTTGTATTAATCTTCCCATGCTGATTCTGTTTTGTCCGTGATGATAATCGATGATTGATCTCCCTGTCCTTACCTCAGCCCTTTAACCCCTTCCATTGTATTTTCTCCTAATTTTCTTTGAGAAAAGGGAGTGAGAGAGCAGTGTGTTGGAGTTCAGCTGCCCAGCAGTATAAAACCACCACAAGGTCATTGGAAAAAAGCATGAACATCTTGATATTTACATCATCATTTACAAGCACAATTTTTCAGACAAGATTCTTGCGGGTAATTGCAATGCTGACAGTCCAACTTATGCTGTGACATAGCTAAATATTTTATTTCTAGGGTGCTATATAAGTAGCATGAAAAAGATTGCACATGGATGTTGAACAACATACAATACATACAATACACACAATAATATAAAGGCAAATATATATATATACACACAGATATATGTGTGTATGTACATATATATAAATAGATATATATGTAAATGGCTGCAATTCCTCTCCCAATAAATTCCCATTAATTGTAATGACAACTCTATATAAAAAGAGTGATTCAGATCTGTAAACTGCCATTTGAGGGCTGGGCACATAAACATTTCTATCCTGCTGTCTGCTCACATGCTGTGGGGCATTTTTCATAATCTCACTTTAAAGCTTTGTGGTTGTCAGGAATAAGATGACATGCAAATTACCACATAAATTGTGTGTCTCTTAAAAATGGAGTTGAGAAAATGACTTTGTATCAGAAACACCCTTTTTAACTTTATGAACATAGAGTGAGAACATTTGCAGAACAATTGGTGAAGTTAGGGTTGGGGAGGGAGGAGAAACATGTAACTTCTTGTTTACATAGATAGCAGTTATGGTAGATAATTTTCTAACATTGATAATGATAGGAAAGTATTTAGACCAGCTTGCTTGCAAATCAAGTGCTAACCCTTAACGGTATTTCTTTGGTGCTTTACCTTGAAGTAGAGTGTGTTACAGATGGTCTTTTTTCCTCTGGCTTCATTTGCTTCAGAAAATATATTGTCTGCTCTGAATACCTTTTGGGTTAATAGCATTTGTGTTTGATTCTAGTGCATTCTGGTGCATTATGTTGGATTTCTTTCTTGGACAGAGCCTCTAGGCTTTCCATAATCACTAACAGATCAAGTAAACAACGTTTATTTTGTAGAGGTGTATACCATTTCAAGTTCACACAAGATCTCAAAACAAAATTCCTTGTGCTGGTTTCTGCAAAAGGGTTTAGATTTAGTGTAACAGAAGGTACAATCAAAACTGCAAAGTGTCTCAGATGAAGTTGTGGTGGTTTTACCGTGCTAGGCAGCTAAACACCACAACCACTCTCTCACTCCCCCTCCTTAGATGAGGAGGGGAAGAAGTAAAGCAAAGAACAACTCATGGGTTGAGATAAGGATAATTTAATTAAAGGGAAATAATAATAATAACAATAATTAAGGAAAGATTATTATGAACTAAACAATTTAACTAAAGGGGAAAAAAAAAGAAAGGGGAAAAGGGAGGGGGAAATGAAAAAAAGGGGGGAAAACAAACAAACAAAACAAGTAAAGGCTATGTGGAAATGCAGAGGAAGAAATTACTCTCTACTTCCCACAAATGAGCGATGATTGACCATGTCCTTGAAGCAGGGCTTCAACGCACGTAGCCGGTGTTTGGGAGGAGAACCGACATTTTCGCAACGAGAGCCCACCCCTCCCCTCTTCTTCCTGTTTCCACCTTTTATTGCTGAGTATGACATCATATGGTATGGAATATCACTTTGGTTGGTTTAGGTCAGCTGCCCTGGTAATGTTTATTTTCTCACTTTTTGCCCACCCCCTTGGAGGGTTAGAGAGAGGCCCGATGCTGTGCCAGCACTGCTCAGCAGTAGACACAACACTGGTGTGATGACACTGCTGTTCCAGCTACGTGTGCAGAGCACAGCACTGTATGGGCTGCTGCAGGGAAAGTTAACATCCCAGCCAGACCCAGTACAGAAGTGCATTTCTTCCAAGAGTGCCTATTGAAAAACTGGGTCCAGTTACTTTATTCTATACCCTCAAACTGCATGCTGCTTCCAGCTAAAACCAATTTCTTTAGCAAGTTACAAAAGGGGGAGTATAAACAGACAAAGTCTTTCCTGTGATTATGTGAGAACTACTTCCTGTTACTGACAATTTAAAAAATATTCTTACAGTATTTCTTCAGAAACAGTGTTTTTGTTTGTTTGTAATGTGAGGTATACGCCTAAGAATGGAAGAAACAATGGTTCAGACATTCTTTTATTTATTTATTTTTATTTTTTTAAAGATGCTTGTAAACCATATTGATGAGTAATAATCATTAATTTGTTTCATGTTATCATGAATGCTTAAGACATATCAGAAATCTAGACGATATGTCTTGCAAAGCAAGAAACCACAAATTTTACTTCTATCTTATCCCCTCTGGCTTGGTTTTGGCTTTCCGAGATAGCCTGCATGTTTATTTCTACACCTACCATAATGTGCTTTGTTCTTGTCTAGGCTCCAGGCACATCATAATTTAAATGACAAATAGTAGCAATAAATCAGATAAAGAAACTTTATACTGTAACAGATATATCTGAAAACATTTCTAATGAGCTAAAAACATAAGAAAATACAGTCTAATGAACTTGAGCCAATGAGAAAAAAAATTATATTGTACATTTCAGATTTTGTTATAATGCATTTTACCATGACCTACCATAGATTCACACTTTAATTGTTTGGATGCTGCATTCTTCTTGGGCTACTTTTTATGGCTGTGCTAGGAAAACCCTTTGTAAATATTAGTTGACTTTTTAAAAGTAACCATTTCAGTTACCCACAATTTTTCAGTTTGTATAATTCAGTGATGGCTAACAGATGTCAAATCAAAGCTCTTCATATTTTCTTTGGTTAGTACAAAATCATGTTTAGGCTTTGAAATATATATGTATTTAAATAAATATTGGATTTCAAATCCGTCTAAATCAGAGCTTTATGTGTAAGGTCCACAAGTACACTGTCCTACTAAAATTTCCAGTGCACATTATTAGTCTTTAGTTACAATCACCAATAGCCCATGCCCACCAGGTTGTTTTCTGATAAATACAGATTGTAAATTTCCCCACATCTTTGTCCTGTGTGCTTGCATTCACACAGTGCACAGCACAGCCAGGTGTCTTTGTCACCAGTTTTCTCAGTGCATACATCAAACTCGTAACTTTCTTGCCTACTAAGTGTTGGACTACAATGAAATTGTTAAGTGAAGGGAAGTGTAAGTGATGCATGTGCTTCCTGTAGCAAGAAAAGTGCATCACTTCACTCGTTGGAGGTATTGAAGGTGGGTACTTGTCAATAGGTACATTAGACAGGCCTAACTCACATTGTAGTGCATGAGATGTGGCAAGTCTGTGTGTATACTATTTTACTGAGTAGTAATGTCAATTTGTTACTCTGTATGGTTCTGAATTTTGCAACTGACTGCAGTTGCTCTAGGATTAGCTCATGGTGTAGAATGTAAATCAGTCTAGCATTTTCTATGAAATGTATTTTGTGTTTGTGCACACACATATATGTGTGTATTTTGTGTCTTGAAATGAAAAAAAAAATAATCTCTGTTTATCTGAAGCATCCTTCTGTTTTTGAGGAACTTGCAAAAGGACACCTTGTGGTCAATTTTTGTCTGTTCTCAATTTTTTTCTGTGGCCTTTTTTTTTTTTTTTTTTTAAAGAGACAGTAGAAGTAGCAGTTTCCAGACATCTTTTCAGTTGTTGGCCTTCTCCAGTTGCATTTCTGGTCCCAAATCTTACCAAAAATAAATGTTTGGATATCTGTCTGTGCCTCTGGACTTCAGTTGGAATTGCCATGAAGATAACTGGATCTGTGTCACCTAACTAGAGAGCTATTAAGTTACAGTGACCTGGTGGTGAAATGGGGAAGCAGAAGTTGTTCCCTCTCCTGGTTAAAAAGAGAAGCATGAGATACTCAGGGCTAGCCTAGTCTGCATAGCTAGGTCCAGCAACATGCAGCCTTAGATAAGAATAGGCTGCATCCGTTGCCAATGGTTTGTTGTTTTGATTTTTTTTTTTACTTTTGTTGCTTACTTTATTGGTGTGTTTCATGATATTCTTTTCATTTTAGCCACTTATGGCAGTGTTTTACATAGATGGACTAAGGAGAATATAATAGTGATATAATCAGGAAAAAAAATCTAAGATTAGTTGTGGGAATCAGTGAGCACGTATTACTTATCCTATCAGTGATTTCCTAGATCCATTAAAGTCTTTAATTATACTGTTTTTGGTACAATAATAGACCATGATTCTGTTACTTCCAAAGTCAATGGATGTATCCAAAGAGATAGAATTGTTTTTGATAGTTCTGTTCTGTTCCATTGCATAGTACAAAAGATAACTTTTTATATGAAGTATTAATTACCGTCACAAACAAGCCCAAACTCTTCTCCATTTCTGAATGCTCTGTACTGCACAACCCAGAAAGGCAGGTAGGCAGTAAAAGCAAGCTGCTTAATCCAGAGACACTTTTCACATGGAAGTCATTTGTTCTATTCCTTTGTCTACAAGTTTGGACTCTTCTTGTTTAGTAAACTCCCAAAATCAGGTTAGAGAAATAACTACTGCCAAAGCATGATTTTTCTAATTTGAAGAAAGGTAATGAAAACAAGCGGCATAAAATACTACCTGGAGGTACATGTTTCTGCCTGGTGCCTACAGAGAGAAGCTCGATAAAGGGCTGAGCTAAATAGCCTACATATATCAGTTTCGGAACACGAAGTTGAAAGAAACAAGTTTCATTCTCTGTGAAGATGGCTTTTTACTGTTGTCATTCCCTACAGGACGTGGTGGTGAATTTTGTTTCCATCACAGCTCCAAAGGGCTACTGGCAAAAATACATTTAAAGAAAGCTTCAAGCAATGTCATCTCATGGCTTGTACGAATGATATTCCAAATGTAACATCTGGCTCATCAAATTACTAAATTGCTGGAAGATGGGTGAGGATCACATAATGTAGCCACTTAAACTATGTATACTCAACTGATATCTGTAATTATTGCCTCCTCCACCCCCCTCCAAACGAGCAAGATTTCTAAATCCGTTTACATGACCTTCCTAATAATATCAGAAAAAATGGGTACTACAGACCAAAACCTGAAGTCTTTGCTTACTTCTTATGAGGACCTGAATTTTTGTCCAGGGAAAACTCACAAATATGGCAGGAATAAAGAATATACCTATATATATTTATTTCCCACAGCACTGTGGGAGTGAAGAGTAGGAATGGATAATATTTCAGGGAGGTCAGAAAAGCAGTCATAGGGACAGAACGAGCAGGTATACCTTGAGTCCTGGATCAGTAAGGGAGAAAAAGCTAAATAAAAAGGATTTCCTATGGTATCGGCAGATGTTTAGACATCTCAGAATATTTTCAACTTGCCCAGGGTCATAACAAAACCTCACTGGAGTAGAAGGAGTCCTCTTCACAGAGCAAATGAAGTATGAGGTTGAAGGATGACTAGATGACTGAGAGGCAGGCAGCAACAATAGTGGAAAAGTCCTAATTTCTCTAAACAATTTAAAGACTAGCTTTTTTTTTTTTTTTTTTTTTTTTTTTTTTTTTTTATGCAGTTACCTAAGCAATATTAATTGAAGGGATTAATATTTCCCTGAGATAAATGATGTGCTAGGTGTGGCATGTGACTTGAGTCCCAGCTGATGGCCATTAACCTTAGTAGATGATTAATCTTCTAGATACACCATTTGCTTCAGTTATCACTGCTGTTAGAAGTAGAAAATGGAAATAAACAGACTTCAGGGCCCCACTGGTCATCAGTAGATGTTGAGCATATGGACTACATACATTGGTATAACTACTACACTAATCACTACTACATTGGTACAACTGATATCAGCATGAGTAGATAGCTAGTTTTATTTGCCAATTCAGTTGTCTTTTGTACATTTTATGTCCTGAAAATGACTCAGTTCAGAATGTCTGAATTCTCTCAGATTGTTTGTTATTCAACCAGTACATTTTGATCTATATGCCTCACAATACTGACATGAACTTTTAAGCATTTAATCTTTGAAACACATGATTTTATACTAGTGTTCAACTAGTATTTATCCTCATTGCTTTACACAAAATTCATACTATGAATTTTGTCTCTGCTTCAGTTTTTATCGTACATCAAGAGGGAAGAGGTGAGAAAAAATGGAGCTAGTAATTTGAATAAGAAGCTGTCTCTAACACTTGGTACAATCACAAAACCACAAATATATGTCAGAGATTCTTTTTTTTTTTTTTTTTTTTCTTTTTTTCTTTTTCTCCTAGTGGATGCTATTAAATAATAAAATATCTTTACACAAACTTTCCTAAATTTGTCTTTTGTTACATTAGAAATGTCCCTACATCAAAGCCCCAGAAAATAAATGGATATGCATACAGCAGAGCTGAACTGAGATCTTGATCCAAAGTCCAAATTTTTCCCCTTTCATGGCCCAAACCACTACTGTGAGCTGAAACGTATTTCCTTTTAATAACAGAAAAATGTTTTTAAAATTAAAAATAATATTTTGTGTCTGGATTTCTTATGTATACTGAAAATTTGAGTTGTGACACCCAGAATGTTTAAATTTCCCTTGATATTTTGACTGCTATTTGAGCAGCAAGATTTGTCTTGTTGACCTTCTGAAGAGGATATTTGAAATAGCATTAACATCTTTGGTCTAAGGATGCAAAAGGAACAGTTGTCCTATCATTGCTGTCACATGATAAAAAGTGGCTCTGTAAATCTCAGTCATTAAGATGTCTTGTGGAAGTAAAGAGATGACTATGAGTTCTAGTTTTCCTGAAGGAAAGCTGAATGTATACATCTGTGGGGTTAATTGCTACATGTACATGTATGTATGTATATATACATGACTGTGTGTTTTAAAGGGAAATAAAACAATATGACCAAATAGATGATGTGCTAAATATCACTCACTAACAAAGCTTATAGAAGCTGAACTGTACTACTTTATGAGATATACTTATATACTTGGTTTATCTAGAGACGTGACAGCTCCAGAAAACTAAATATTTGATTTGAGGACAATTCATTCCTCAACCTTATTTATACCACCAATGGGAAAAATCTGTTTCATTTGCTATACCTGAAAATATTACTAAGGAAAAAAGATCTTTATGGCTGTAGGGTTTATCTACTTCTGTTTGAACTCTATGGTTTATATTGGATGGGCCACTGTTTGCAGGAATGACTGTAACTTTACAAAAATATGATTATGAGGTTTGTCATCTGAGGGTAGCAAACCACTGCCAGAAGGCTTATGTTTTTAGTAATAAAAATATGGGTAAAGAGCAGAAAATGCCTATCTGACAGATGTACTATCTGCAGAAGTGTTTCTAAATGGAAACTTTCAAAAGCTTGATACATTGGTTTAGTGACTCTCATAAATAGTTACAGGGAACTAGGCAGTAAATACATATATATATCTATATATATATAGATATATCTAGATATATATATGTCTCTATATATATATAGATATATATCTATATATATCTATATATATATATAGATATATCTAGATATATCTAGATATAGATATAAATCTAGATATATATATCTAGATATATATATATATATTTAGATATCTAGATATATATATATCTAGAATTAAAAAGTGTTATGGACAGAAAATAAGTGCCACTTAGTGTACTGTTGTTACTGAATACCATATGAAGGTCCAATTTTGTACAAGAATTTTTTAGAAATAAAATATGTGTATTCAGCTGAGGTTTGGAAGCAATGTTTGAGAATACACAATGTTTGAGAATACACATTTTAAAGCAGGCAAAAGTTGGAAGCTAGGGACTTGCTAGAAACTCACATAAATATTCAACTATATCACCTGCCTTGATGTGAAATCCATTTTTTTTTAAACAGTCCCTGTTATTAAAGTATGTATGAGTTGAGTTTTATCTCACTCTAGAGCTCAAAATGTTGTGATTTGTGGCCTAGACATAGTTCTGATTATTGTCTTGTTTAAATTTTTTTTCGAAACTTGGAGGACTTCCTGGCTCAACTTGTCCAGTGTTGAGTGCTGTCGTTAATAATCTGTGGAAAATGAGCCTGTTGTAATTTCTCTAGGCACACTGGCATGGCAAATCTGGACATATTTACTGCTTTCCTGCAACATACTGTAGCAGTTTTCTTGAATTCAGTCATCAAGGATGTACTTGTACCTTTTTGAATCACCAGATTCACTAAATGCTTAAGAAAGGACCTTATTTTGGATATGGGGCCCTTTACTTTTCTGCATCATTTGAATTCCTGGTAAAATAAGTTTATGCTTTATGTAGGTATGGTTTTAGAATATTTCAGTATAAAATAACATAGCAGTGATTCTTGTTTAATTAAAGATTCAATTTTTGTATTGATATAGTTTTCACAGTCTGAAAGCAATCTTTATCAATTATATGAGTAAGGAATTTTACTTCTGCCTGTACTGCATACGTATTAGATACTTGTGCTTTAGAAATAATGTTACTAAGCTGCAAACTAAGAATGACCATTCAACTATTCACTTACATTATTGGTGGAATGACAGCATCTACAGTATGTAAAGCACAGAATAAAATAAATTTCCTGTCTCATTTAGTACTCTATCTAAACAAACAGGTGACAGGATACAAACTGTCCTGAATGGCCAAGGAGCAGCAGCATTACAGTAGATGAATTTCACTGCTATCATGTGTGCATTTCAGAACTGTTTATTGAAAGTCACTGTTAAAGCACTCAAACCGCACAGCCCTCCTGCATTGTGCAAGTAGGTTTCTATTGTGTATTCAGTGCTAGCTTTGTGCATGGAGCTTATTGATGTCAATGAGACATCTGCATGCAGAACTGGGGAAGAATGAGCAATAAAGATTCACACTGCAGATATGATAGGGCTCCAGTCTGGTGCCAGAAGGAGCATATTGCTATTAGGCTGGTGCTTCTTAAAATAATACAGAAGAATCCATCATTACTCAGATAACAGGTACATCTGATAATATGTTATTGATTTAACATATTTATCTTTTCTGGAGTTGTTTTAAAAATGCATATTATTGTATATAGACCAACATAAGTAATGACAAATTGTTAAAATTTATTTAAACTATAAAGGAATCACATCTGTAGGACTTTCTCATAAGGCGCCAGTCTGACAAACAAACAGTAAAGCTGCTTGCCACAAAGTGCTTGTAGTCTGAGTATGATTTTCATGGTTTCACATCTTCCATTCTGTATACTTGAAGAAAATAGTGTATGAATTTAGTGAGTAAGGTCTCCTATTTGCAAACTGAGTATAGAAAGTATATTGTGGCCCAAAATGCCTTTGCCAGAGTACATCACTGGATACTGTAAGGTGATCTATTTTCCTCTCTGAAGCAAGTAATGGAAAAGCAAAGAATTCAGTCTCAGAATCTACTTCTTCCATAATTTCTATAAGACACTTTCCAGTTCCAGTTTTAGATGATACTGTATGTTTTCTACCTCCTTCTCTGACTACTTTTCTTAGATTTTGAGGCTGTCTGCGTGATATTTAGGGGGAAAAAAAGAGTACTTGAGATGAAATCCCGAACTAATAATTGGGAAATTCTGCTTTCATGTGATGTTTTTGACTTCAGTACAAATTGAACAGGACTCAGTGCATTCTTGCATCTCAAATGCAAGATGCAAGGGTTTTCTCCCTTCTGCAGCACATTTAGGTTTTTAGAGTTCTGTCTTTTTTTTTTTTTTTTTTTTTTTTTTTCTGAAAGAGAAAGGGGGCTACCTAGAGAATTAAAAAGATGTTCTATTACTTCTGTCACGTCTCATATCCTTGCAAAAAGCTGCTTTTTTTTTTTTAATTAATTATTATTATTATTATTATTTTTTAGTATGAAAAACATATTGTGAACATGAGTTACAACCAAGATGTAGCATTTTTCTTTGCATGTTTCCCACTTATGGTACTAAATTGTACAGCTATGTTCTATGTGTATGCTTATGAAATGTCAGGAATTCAGTGCCCATACAGCTAACGCTACTTTTACTTAGGAGACACCGTAAACTAAGAAGCACTCAGCACTGAGAGCTCTGGCTTATACTTAGTTGCTTACCACATTTAGTAGATTGATCTACAGTCATATTGTAGAAGATAAAATTTTATTTTTTTTTTCTAAATGAGTTATTTTTTTATTGATTTTGCTGTGTGAGTGGTTTAAAAGTCATAGTAGCCACACTGAGTGAGCAAGGTGGTCTCATTTTATTCCTGCATGAAAGGTATCCTTAGTTCAACCATTCATGGTATTTTAAGAACCAAATTTAACTTTCCCCCTAATAGAAATCCAATATGACATTTTTATGATATGTCTGGTCTCTGTTGCTTGGTCAGAGCTCTGTGTGCTGGTATGCCTCACAAGGCTAGCTGACACTTTATCAGAAAGCTTTACATTGCACTTACCTGTTGTAACTTGTTGTAATCACAGAATCACAGAATTTCTAGGTTGGAAGAGACCTCAAGATCATCGAGTCCAACCTCTGACCTAACGCTAACGGTCCCCACTAAACCATATTCCTAAGCTCTACATCTAATGTTCTGAAATCTCTTTCCTGTGGGATATCACCAATTTGTATTTGGATTTAACATTCTCTCATGAAGGGTCATGTTGTGTGTTATTGTTATTATTATTTTAATCTGTCTTCTTGTAACCTTTTACATTAATGTAGACTGAAAGTACATCTGGGGTGAACGTTTGGGTTTAATATCTAGTTTAGGTTTAGATTCCTTTTGTGACATCGGCATTGAAAACATGATGCAAGTGCTACAGCAGATGTCTGTACATAGCATTCCTATGTCCTTCTCATTCACATAATTCACAATATTATAACAATAATACTTCTGTCACTTTCTTCAAGTCGTAATGCTTTAAAGCAAAATTAATAGTAAACAATCTGTAGGTACAGTTAAGTCACAACATTGCTGTATATGTGATAAGCATATCTCACTGTTAAATGTTTGTTAAGATTCACTTCTGCAATGAGTAAAGAAAAGACAGCAAGATTTAGTAAATAATGAAGAAAGTTTATAGGATCATTAGATGAGCCTTGTGATCTTGGCAGGTCCTGATAACTACAGATATCAATAGTAATTGCTTCAGTAATCAGTGGCTTCTGTTTATGGTTTTCTGTGAGACTGTACTGAAAAAAAAAAAAAAAAAAGTTGAAGAAAACTTCTAAAATGTAAATGAAAAGTGTATATTCCACCTAATTGATTACAAAGAAATCTAAGTCATAGGCACTGTGGAGAAAGGAATAATCTTGAAAAAAAGTTAAAAATAAAGCTATATGAAAGAAAGTGAGAAACAGGTAAATTTTCTTTTGTTTTAACATGAAAATATTTTTATTTTGAAGAAAAAATAATAAGAATATCCTTTAAGGTGTTCCTTTGGTATTGTGTGGGGGAAACAGTGAAGAGCCACTTATTTAAAATATGTGAGTTTATTAATAGATCATAAATAGTATTCAGAAGGAACACTGGCACTTTTCAGGTGACTTTGCAATACATGCTGCCCTTGGGCAGTGTTTGAATTATACAGTGATTGACAACCTCTTGTACAAGACCACTCAAGGCAGGGCGTTTTAAGTGTCACTTCTGCTTCTCATAGTTAATCTCCCATGTCTTCTGATGGCTACCTGTTCTGACCTAAAATTCCCAGAAGGCAATTTAGAGTCCAGTGTTCTCTGAAACTGAAATTAACCTAGAATGGTTATATATGAGCATACTTTTGTAAAAACTACAGAAATTTCAAATAATCCTAACAAAGCAAGTATTTTATTATCCAGCTTTTGCCTGTTTCCCTGCTCTTGTAACAATTATGTGTACTGGCTACCTACCAGCCTAGTCAATAGAATGTCCAATAATTTCTTTTGAACATTTTCCGTTTCTGTGTTCAGCACTGTCAGGGACCAAGCTTTATCATTTTCACAGATTTTAAGGCCTGAAGTTTTCATCTAATTGTTACATCTAAAATGAGTGGACAACCGATCTCAGAACAGCAGTCACAAAAACTATGTAGTTAAAGAACCCGTTCCTTTGTGCTAGTAGGGGGAAAGTGTGCAATGTATTACTGGAAGACAGCAGAGCAAAATCAACAATAATAAGGACTAATGTATTTGGGAGAAACATGACAATCTGTAGTACTAAGCAGGAGTCCTAATCCTGTCAAGTTTCTTCCCCACTCCCATTGTTCTCAGGGTACCATTCTCTTTTCTTTTACCATCTTGAGCATTAGCACTCTCACAGTGCTCTATTCATCAGTCTATGCCATGGGATATATTTTACTTGCATAGTCAGGCTGGTTAAAGTTTGAATCATTTTTTATTCTTTGTACGTGTTGGTAAAAGCGCTGTTGCAACAAAGCCTAGGAGCAATGCCAGAAAGGGAATGGGAATATGTTAAGTATTTCATTTTCATTTTCATTTGGAGAATGATGGTTAGAAAAGCAAAATCTGTCTGACTATAGCCCACGCCTTAGGCAACTTAACCTGCAAAGAGTTAGAAGGAAGAATGAAGATAAAAAGTAGAGAAATTGTGATTCTTTACTGATTTTCCATTTCCCTTTGCTTTTCAGGGACAATGGTACAAGTGCAAACAGGACTTGAAATTCTCTCCTTCATGCTAAGAAGCTTTACAACCTCTTCTTTTAAATATAAGTGACTTTGCAAGGTACAGTTAATAAAAGTACAATATTTTTTAACTTATAATTACTTTTTTTTTTTTTTTTTTTTTTTTACTTAAATGCTTTCTGTCCATTTTGCTACAATGAGCATTTTGTCTCCTACACTTGTGGAAATCTCAACCCCAGGAAAACACATCTGTTTTGTGGTTATGAGATGATACTGAAGTGTGTGTGTTGACCTGACTAGGTTATAAGCATCATGGATGAGAAAGGACACAGAGAACAAGAGCAAAATACTTGACAAAGATCAAAGATATGGGAGGAGGGAAAGGGATTTTACTTACAAGAAAATGTCAGTGTATTTCACTGGCAGAGCTCATTATTCTGTCATCCTGTCTGGCTAGCTTTTGATAGTCTCAAGAGTGAACCCTCCACACAGACTTTCTGCTTCTGTTTTCATTTAGGTTTAGTTTATTTATTGATTTATTTATTTTTTAAAGCTTGAAAACCAAACAAAAATAGCAAACAAGAAACAAACAAAAACAAACAAACAAACAAAATTATTTTTGTAGTAGATTTCACTAAGGTTAAAATATGTAAGATGCTTTCTAAGACAAAATAATGACAGGATATTGGTTAAAAGCAGTATCTCAATAAATGCTATGAAGGTTAGTTTGTTTCCATGTAGAAAGTTGTTAATAACATGCTATTTTCAGCATAAAAGTGTATATTTACATGGGTTAGTTCAAAAGAGCCATCAAAAATCAAGAGTTTGGTGATGTCCTCTCAGTAGCCGCCATCCCATCGAGATTGGCAATGGTGGCCAGCCCTGCAGCTCTCCCATACAGTTCTAGTCCTCAAAGCCCAGAGGACATGGAGCAATTGTATTGGGATGCTACTGAGAGAGGTGAAGGACAGGGACTGGTGCCAGCATGAGGAGAAGCACTCACCAACCTGAAAGAATGGGGAAGATCAGATCCTTATCCTCTTTCTTCTGCTGCTGCAATGATGGAATCCCTCTGAAACAATGCCAAAAAAGAGGACTCTTCCTGGTTGTGGTTCAGGTTTGGTTTTGATTTATAACAGAATGTATCCAGAGTAACTCCACTGAAGTTAATAATCAATTGCATAGTTGCACAAACATAATTTTGAAACTCTGCCCTCTCATTCTCATTTGAGAAACAGCCTTAGAAAAAGCAAGAAGTTATTGCTAAACTTGGCTAATCTTCAAGTAATTTACTTAGACTGTCGGTCTTCTCATTCCTTCAAATCCAATAATTGACGATGTTAATGCAAAAACAGCATGCAAGGAAGGACTTGCATGCAAATTTCAAGGAAAACTGGAATGTAGTACAAAAACAGGCACAAAGAATATTGGATTTGTATTTCACTTTAATGTGTAATGTCTGCCCAGTTACTCTGAACTCAGAGCCTATTCATGAATGTTGACATTGTGGTATATATTAGAACTTCATTTGCTATCAAATCAAGATGAAAACTTGGAGGTAGTGAAATAAATGGTGAAGAGTATATGCAATGAAGTTCACATGTGTATGAAAATAAAACAAAAAATGGGAGTGTAGTGCTGGGCTTCACATTTGTTGTTTTCTATCTTAACTATCAAATATCAGTGATTACCTTTTATTTTTGGATGAAATATTTTCCCTGAAAAGCTGTGAAGTAACAGCAATGAACAGTGGAATTTAATAGAACAGTACTCAGCTTTCTTACATCTAACTCAGTAACCACTTGCACTTAACAAAGTTTCAGCCTTCAAAAAAATCAAGAAAAATAATCTTAGCCTGCAAGAATACTCCTTTATTATTTACGGCACTTTAGCAACTGCCAAGCTAAGTTTTTTAGAAAGTGCTGTTTTTGTTCCTTGGGTAGATGAAGAACAGTTACCAGACTACCTTTACTTACATTAGTCATCAGTGAAGTGTCAATGCTTGTATTTCATGTTATATGATAACTGAGGTAATTCTTAGTAACAGGGTAGTTGGGATGGCTTAGATGTCACTGTGTTGGTGATTATTGGTCGTTTTGATTTCCTTCAACTTCTCTCTTTGTAATACTGATGATGTGAGTTATTGCTGTGCTGGTGCTATCTCCTGTGATGTTGCTCCAGCACATCATTTAAGTGTCTCTAGTTTTGAGTTTCCCAATTAGTATCTGCCAAGACAACAGTTGTACATCTACTAAAACTTCAAGTAATATGTCCATTAATTTTAAGGCTCTTTTTGTCTTCTGACATTCTTTCCACCATAATTCCCTAAACTGCAGAAGACAGAAAGTTTTGTTGATATATTTCATCATCATAATCACATAAATTTAGGTATAAGTTAAGTAACATGAGAACAAACTCTTTTAATTAAGGAAGATTCATTATTACTTTAGGACTTCCGTGACATTTATTAATGTGTTTGACTTAGACTGAGCCTTGTGGGTCCCTTCCAGTTCAGGCTGTTCCATGATTCTACGATTCATTCTTTGAAAGATCCACAGAACTTAATTGGAATTGGTATGCTGATGAACTTGGTGGGTTTAGTTAATCATGATGACTGTGACATAGGGAGGAGCAGCAGCAGTTCTATTGCAGAACTCTCTCTGCATAAGTTGTTCCTACACTTTTGCAAATGAGATGCTTGCAACAAGTCCAACAAATTATTGTTTTAAAATCTTTTTCCTTAATATAGAAGCTTTACTGTGCATCACTGTATTATCTCGGTGGCCTCATAGGCAAATCTGATGGGATCATTTGCTGAGTGTGGCTAGCAGAAACAATACATCTTTGTTTTGCATTAAATGAGATGTTCATTTGTTACCCACAGCCTAAAAGTAAGAATGAACCTGTTGTGAATTGTTTAAGTCTCCTTTCAGTAAAATGCTTAACATCATCTTAATTTGTAAGCCAAAGTGTGCCTTTTCCTGCTGACTCATTTTCTTTAATATTCTACTTGAAAACTGGTACCAAATGTCTGCATCCAGGCCCCGAGACCCGACTGGGAGAAGCAGTTGGAACCTGCTCGTCTCTCACAGCTGTTAGTACAGGCACCACTTCTTTGGAAATCAACATTAATTCAGCACTGACAAAAAACAGGTGTTGTCTTCATTCTGCTGGTCAGTCACCATCCATCAACTAACAGAAAAGATCGGAGGTATGAAATGAGGAGTGTTGGTGGGGCCAGCCATACTAGCTCATATTGCTGAGTCAGTTACCTGGTATCTCATCTTGGGGTGACATGAGAGCTAATAAATCTAACTGTTCTACATCAACAGAGCTGCAGAAAGTGATTGTAATAACAAAGATTTATCAAACCACATTTCACGTCCACTAGGGCTGATATTTACTGAGAGAACAGTGAGTTACTCTAGGTTTCAAGTACATGACTGGCATGTCTTCTGTGTGTCCTTGCTACACCATATGGCTGCCTTGTCTCCACTGCTTCTCAGCTGTGAAAAGGGAGAGCCTAATTTGTGTTGTATGAACAACATCAGAAGAAAGACATACTGTAAAAGGAATTCTTACCCATAGCTTCCATATTTTTTGTGCTGTAACAATTTCAAGATGAAAATCAAGGTAGAATTCAAGATGATTGACTCTACTTTCTTTTCAAAGATGGGCCTGCTATTACTAAATCAAGCTATGTAATTACTGGAAAATTCTCACAGTTTGCTGCAGCACCACTGACAGATTTTCTTTTTGTGCCATTTTTCCATGTAGGTGGAAAAATACAGCCAGGCAGCCTCGTGATTGCAAAAGTCTTTCTCTCTATTATAAACAAGTCACAAAGAGCCTCCTACTACAGCTACACAGAAAAGGATGTAAAGGAAATTATCAAATGTCCCCGAGGAAGGTCTCCTGCTGTTCCTGAACACATATCTTGCAACTCAGAGACAGGTGACCAACTGGTGCTGCCCCACATTCTTGCCACCTCCCAACACAAATCCATTTTTGTCCATCCAGTCTGGGCTGGAGGTAGATAATTAAACTCTCTTTATGAAACTAGAAAACTGAACTGTGGGCTTTGTGGGGCGACTGTACACATAGTAACTGCTTGCTTTTTCGCCCTTGCCACCCCACTTCTCTTGGTGAGAATGCTGGGTGTTCCAGCAGAGACACTGCTGTTTCTCCAGCCTCCCATTCGTTCACAATCAGATCTATTGAGAAACTGCCATTCATCCCTGGCAAAAAAATAATGAGGCCAATCATGAACACAATCTGCCTGAGATTAACTGAACTCATGCTTCTGGGTGGTTTGGGATACAGCTGCTGCAACCACCTCAGCCTGCCCTTTGTATGTATTAATAGGTAAGGTGTAATTTCAAGACCCAGCTGCTAAAAGAAAGATGAGGAAAGGCAAACTATCCTGGGAGACAAGCACGTTCACTTACATAGTGTTTGAAAAGTCATGGTAAGAAGCAGCATAATTATAAGATATCTGTGAAATCAGAAAATCTTAGTGCGTTGTACAAACTGCTCATCAGCCACACTTGTCAGGTGAAAGTGGTTAAGAATGGCTGCTGACATATTATAAAATACACTGGCTACAAAATTAAAGACTGTTTTCATGAGGGGATAAGAAGTTTCACATGAAGGTAATAGAAATTCCTAAATTATTATGATTATTTTCCTTCATGGGGAAAAAAAGAAAATACACAGAAAACTATCAGAGAATTTCTTAAACACCATTTAATTTAAAAGTTCCAGTGAGCACCTCATCAAACCAGAGACTGTGTAATCTGCTCACAGCCTTAAAAGGCTGTGTGTAGTCTGCCTGGCCCATGAACATGATCCAGGGACAAGGAGAGAATCAAGTGGAAAGCAAATACTCTTGGTCCTGATGGAATAACAGAAAAAGAGGTATATGACAGATCTGTATATTTGTCTCTTCTGAGTGGGATAGAGAGAAACCTAAATGAAGCAAGAAGTCTTAAAGAAAAAGGGCCAAAAATTAAAAGAGGTGTAATAGAAGAGCACTACTTCTGAAACAAAGCAGAAGTCAGACTAACTTTTGACAAACGTGAAAGTCCAAATTTAGGGTTGAACATTAAAATGAGGCAAATGCTGGAAAGTACAGAAAGATTCTGTGGAGATGACCTAAATCATCTTCATTTTGCTACTGTGTCAACGTTAATAATCACAGAATCACAGAGTGGTTGAGGCTGCAACGGACCTCTGAAGATGACCTAGTCCAGCCTCTTTGCTGAGCAGGATCACCTAGAGCACATTGCACAGGATGGCATCCAGGTTGGTGTGGAAAGACTGTTCTGTATCAAAAAATTCTGGTCACTGGGCAATTAACTCCTGACTCGAGCATTCAGGCATTGTCAAAATATGGATAATATTTACATTAATATTTCACAGAATACTAATAATTAATTGCTTGATAACTTTGCACATCGAAGTGCAACAGTGACTATTACATTCCGAATTTGCAAATACATCCCTAAGGTTTATAATGCCGATGGATCATGATCACCTTGCCAGCTGGGGCCACAACATTCCTTCAAATGCTTGTCTGGATACCAGTAAAAGGTAGGAATAAAGCTATTTGGAAAATAGGATATTTGGAGAGAGGGTTACAAAGTTACTGGTGTACCACACTCTGTAAAGTTAGTGGCGCAGCCAGTATTAGATTTAAGAATCAGACTGTATCGTGTGCTTATTCCTTCTGTGAGCAAACGGGCTTTGCACAAACACAAGTGAAATGCACACTGAGAACAAAAGGTCGTGCTTTGAAAAACGCGTTCCTGGCAGCTCTGCGAGGGAGCACCGTGTCCCCTGCCCCCGAGTGGTGTTTAGATAAAAGCTGTCTGCCTTGTGCTGATCTGTTTGTTGCCACTGATACGGGAACTCCCCCAGAAGATTCACAGCTTGTCACTTCTTGTCAGCAGTCCAATTTAACGAACTGCAAAGTGCCAGGCAAGAAAAAATAGGAAGAGGTCGTTCTCGGAGATTGCAGAAGTAAAACCTTTTCATAAATTGAGTGTTTCAGTGACGATAATTTTAAAGCAATTCTGAAGGTAAACCTTTGGGTTCATTCATCTCTGGGATCAGAATTACTACTTTTGAAAAACACAAAATTAAAATGACTGAAAGAGCATTTTCAGTATTCAAGCTTTCTTAAATTGCACTGAGTAGATAGAGGAGACTAACATTATATCACCTGTACTGCTAAATTATTTTCAAAGATAGCATTTAAAAATCTGTCAAGAACCAAGCTTTTAATTCTCAGAGAAGATATAGACAATCCACTAAGAGGTCTGCATGTGTCAGAAGTAAAAGATTTAGAGACAGGTTTTGCCAAAGTCCTTTTAAATTCTGTCATTCTTTTGTTGGTCTATGTTATTTAATGTGCTTCAGGGTTTACTTAAGAATAGGTAAGACATCTAGAGTTAAGTGGTCTGTCAGTTCGTGGTTTTATATGAACACAAGTCATACAGTAAAAACTGTAAACGGCTATTAAAACTCTTTTACATGGAGAAATTTGAATTACATCAGTTTTCCAACTGTTTTTGGCCCTGTTATCATTTCTTAGTACTGATTTGCAAAAGAAACAGTTCCAAAGTGGCTTAGTTTCATAGTGCATTAAATATCCTTCAAATTCTGGGAAGAGGGAATCAGAAATCCCTAATGTCAGCATACGCCATTTGAAGTCAGTTTTGCAAAAGATTTGACTGAATAGATCTTGGAAGAAGCACTTGGTCTGCTAAGGTGCTTAGAATTGGAGGCTACTCTTTTAAAGAAGAGATCTTTTTTAGAAAACTCCCATTTCACATTACTTCACTGCTGTTTAATTTGTGTCAAATACAGACTTAATGAGAAAAGGGAATTTCTTCTAAAAGATATTGGCTTGAGCTATAAAATTCATACAAGCAAAGTACAAAGACATGAAATGTATCTATCTGAATAACTTCTATCCTGGGACCCATTAACACTTCTCTCAAGAATTGTTTTAGATAGATGGCTAGCAATTTCTGATGACCTACGCACTATTTTGAGTTATCTTTGGGAGGACTAGGCTGACGTTCTGTCCTCCAGGGTTTTCAAACAAATCAGATGAACATTCAAAAAATAGGGCAATAAAAGGCATAAATTATTTTGAGATGATCTAGGGAATTAATTAAAAGAATAGATAGTGTCTTTTAAGAAGTTGAGGGAATTTTTAGTTTATGTATTTCTCTGTTACATCAAGGGAAAAATATTAAAAATCTCAAATTTACCAGGAACCCTTTTTATGTAGTAGCAGTTGAGTCTGATGCTGCAATTCCACTACACCAATTCCATTGTAGTAATCTTCAAATGTTGATGTTCTTAAGAAAAATCAGCTGGTAATTTGGGATAGTGCGTCTCTTTTTTTTTTTTTTTTTTTTTTTTCCCCATTTTTTTTTTGCTTCACATGGATTCATGGTAGGTGCAGGGCTTCCATTAACTCTTATCATCATTGCTATGTATTGTGTCTCTTTCTCACTGCCAATCAAAGAATTGCTTTGAGTTAGGAAGTAATGTGCTGTGCTTCCGAGTTAAGGTTAACAAAGACAGATTCACTTTCAAACTTATTTCATATGGTTTACAGAATAACCCCCAAACAGTGTTTTTCCACAGCTCAGCTTCAGCATTAATTAGTATTATATAATGCTTATGCTACAGTACATTGTTTTCCTTAATTGTAGACATAGGGATTATGTTTGTAGATTTTATATTTGTAAATGCCTCTATATGAAGCTTATGAAAAAGACTTTGATTAAATATTTGGAAGAATAAAACCTTTGGTTTCTGGGAGGAAGGTTTTGCATACTCAAATACAGATATTTACAGACAGTAAGCAACTGGTTGGGCACCTTCTTCCTTGCCTCCATCATCTTACAACTGCAAAAGATGTTTCCAAGCCATCCTTATGAATTCTGTATAATTTCAGACAGTTATTACTATTATTATTATTAATAGCTTGATTATGTGTTTAAGCAACTACTTCAGGAGAAACATGTCTAATTTTGCAGATGTACTGTGGCTGAAAATGCTAGTTCAGAGATTTCAAACAATCCAATAGAAAAAGACAAATAGGTCAGAAAAAGAGAATGAAAAAAAAAAACAATGAAGTTTTACAGTAGATGTGATGTTCATTCTTAGCTGTTCCTATTATAGAAGCCCTAGATAATTTTGTAGTAATTTTAATATATTTCCCTTATTTAAAATAGGGTGGCAAGTTATAAGAAGGGAATACACAAGCCCATTTGGTTGGATTTGCTCTGCATTGGGAATGTAAAGCACTTGGGAGTATATAAAGTGCAGCTGACAATACCATTATAGCTGTGGTCTATAGAAAACCAGAAGGACCAGCATAAGGACAAGATCTGTCACTAAGATCTGCCACTAAACAAATACAAACTCCAAAATCTCAACAGAATGCTGCGTTTTGTTGAAAACTGCAGATTATTGGCCCTCTTTCCAAAAACCTGCTCAGAGTGATCTGTTTGTGCTACAAGTTAATTGAACCTGACATGTGAAAAGATGTGTGATACACATACTGTAACAGCTGTCTTCAAAAGCAAAGTTCTATACCTGGTTCAATCACATGTTTTGCAGATACAATTTCTATCTTCCTACCATATAACCTGTAGATCAGAAATAACAAAATCCTTTAGTTTAATTAAGGGCTATTAAATTAAAACTGTAGAAACCAGAAGGCTCTGGTTCCATCGTGGTTTATACCTTCTTACCCTTATTCTTGAAGCTTGCAGGGCACACACCTGCTCCCAGATCCATCTGCTTGCATGGGAGCCTCGCCACCATCTTTCGGGCTGCTTGCTGTGAGAGACACAATCTTCCTTAAGATGGGGAGGATGAAGTCTATTGCTGTGATAGAAGTGCATAAAAGCTCACCAGCACTTTGTCTCAGTCTAGACGAGGGCATAAAGTAGGCAAAAACATCTTTCATCTCAGCTTATCAAGACCTTTTAGGAAAATACCTTCCTGACTCCTGCTAAGCCAGCTGGTGAGACCTCCTGAGACTTACTGTGCAACTGGAAGCAGACAGGGAGGCGCCTACGCAGCCAGCTATAATGCATAGGGAACGACTAAATGAACACTCGCATCCTGAAAGCCCTGGGTGCTGGAGACTGTAGATACCCTCTGGAAGGGGATGCCGTCTGCCCCTTGGGAGACACTTCACCGCGCCCCTCAACCCGACGGTCCCCCGTTATGTCACGAGGTGGCAGTATTTAGTTTTCACTGATCAGTTCTAGATACACTTGCATCCTTTTCCCCTATTCATATTTTATTCTGTGCACATTTTTTCCTGCCAGGTTATGAACAGATCGTTCTGGATGTGGTGCTCAACACCTGGACTTCAGTGTCTCTGAGCTGCGAGGTCACCACAAGCTGAGGGGAGGGAGCCTCATCATGAGCTTAAATATTTTATTCCATCACTCTCATATCTCATAAATACAGCTAGAAGTATGGTTTTATACGCACCAGGTGAGTGTGACTTGGTGTCATTGATTTATTCATTGGTCTATTTAGTCTTTGGTTTTCAGGAAAAAACCCTTGTTCAAGTGAGTCCAGACCAGGAGAATGCTGAAACCAGGTCTCTAACCCAGGGGAGCTCCCATCAGCGGGGCAAATGGACTGAATGTGACAGAAGGCTCTTAGGCACCTTTGAAAGTTCAAGATGCTAAACAGTTCTCACACTGAAGCTTGGTCGGCTTAATAACAGGAATAGTAGAATGTGGGTATGAAATGCAAATAACCAAAATGCAAGACAGTCTCTGATTAGGAGCTAACAGTAAGAATATTACTGACAAGATGGGGTTTTATTCACTGAAAGCAAAGGAAAATATGGAAGAAATCCATGAATTCAGTGATCAGCTACTGTGATTTGACTTGGCTGTGAGAAAAGGCAATGGGACGTGTTAGGTAAGTGATTTGCTATGCAGAGAGAGATGCATTAACACTCCTGTACCAGGCCCTCCTGATACACCTCAGAGCAAACATAATGGACACTCTTGGTCAGGTATGCTCAGGGAAGGTTGATACAGAATGGAGTAAATGTATCAGGAATACAGGTTATCTATAGGTAATCTGTACAGATTAAATTAAGGCAGGGTGGAAGCCTGAATGCTGACTTTTTATGTATTTTATACTATGGAGGAAGAAGAAGCAACATCCTAACTATCAGTGGGCCCTCAAAAGCATGTGGAAAGAGGACAACAATAAATTTAATAACTTTTAGAGGATCATCAAACCTTTCATATTAGACAAGGGTGTTATGGTGCAATTGAGAGCTAATGACTTTTGGGAAGGGTCTATCCAGTATGTTTATTCCTAGGAACACATTAGAGCTACTTGCCACAAGTGCTTGAGAATATCTTTCCAACATATCAATGAATTGACTCAACGTTAATGATGCTGGAATATTAGTTATTTAATCATGTACAATTTAGACAAGAAAAAAAAAAAAAAGAAACACTGAATTCAATAAAGTATTTTTAAACCATTTAAGTATGGACAAGGTGGGAATGTTAACATTTCACAAGTAAAACGTGAATCACACTTGTGATAACATTTTCATTTCTTAGCATGATTTTTCTCGTATTTGACTAATCCATAAAGCAGCATCTACCAAATCATGTAGTCTCCACAAGGATGAGTAGCTGTTGTTTGGCTGTTACACAGGAGCTTCTGAAAAAAACTTGTTGGCTTCAGAAAGCTATGTTTGTTCTGAGGTGCCTCTGCACAGGAATGACTTGCTGTGCAAGTGTATATGTGACAAAAGTTATGGTGAATGTTGGCCATTTTTTTGCAGAAGGCATTGGAACCCATTTGTTTTTCACTGATTTTTTTTTTTTTTTTTTTTTTTGGCATTAAGAATAAATTCAGAGATCAGCATGAATGAACAAAAATGAGATGAAACAAAGAATATACAGAGTGCAGGTATGGCAGAATGTTGGGAAAGACTTAACATGGGCACGTGCCTGATTGAATACATCCATGTGTATTATATATTGGGATAGTCTTATGTAACTATGCAGTCCAGATTCAAAGCTTTCTAAAAGACAGAAATTCCATCATCATTTAATTTAGAGTAAGCACTATCCATCCAGTAGTTCAAATATAGTGTTTATAGAATTCAGCGTTATTCTGCTGTTATAAATACTGAGACAGAACAATATTAATATGTGCAAGCAGATATTAATCTTTTGTATCTATCAATCTAACTAGAAGAAAAAGTCTACTTGCTGAAGACACTAAGGAAATCTTTAACTATGAAGTAATCTAGAAACACAGAAACTCTCTTCATGCATTTCTGTGACATTTATATTGTGAGAAGTAAGAAATGAAAAGCAGGAGCTGCCTTGAAAAACATATGTCAAGAATTTCAGGCTAGGATGTGAGTGAAGTCAAATTCATGATTGTTTTTCTTTAGTCTTTTGGAATTTGTATTATTATTATTTTTTTAATAAAAAGAAGCAAACAATATTAACAATTCTAGTCAGAAAGGGAATACCACAAAGATAAATACAATAGCCCAAATCTTTCCTCTATGGCCTTATCAGATGTATTGCAAGGACTAATGTTGCACAAAAGGAAAGGCCAGAATATGACAAATTTCTCAAAACACTGAATAAAATTCTTCTCCAAACTGGATGAAGTTGAAGTTGGCAAATCAGCATATCATTCCAGATAATTCCATCATAGCATTATTCATGGATACAATAGATCCTTCTCACAACAATCTTCTAGGCCATTCAGTGATGTCAAATGCCCCCCCCAAAAAATAATTCAGAGATATTTCATTTCTTTCTGAAACACACATCCACTATATTCAGGTCATTTCCTGAATTATTCAAGTCTTGAAACAAGAGGTTTATTATTATTATTATTATTATTATTGTTTGTTTGTTTGTTTTGTTTATGGGATATTTTAGTTTCAGAAGCTCCAACCACTTTGCAATAACTTGTAGCCTTAACAGGAAGTGACCAGAAAGGAACCACACCACCCTAAACCTTATACTCATTAAGGGTCATTAACCTATTAAGGGTCATTAACATATTAAAGCCCACTGCCACTGATATGGAAATGATACAACAGGCATGAACCCCACGAACCTAGAGTCTGCTTACCTGTGAGAGGCACACCCTGTAAAGGTAAGTTAGGCTGGTCAGAACCAAGCAGAACCAGTAAAGGGAAATAGCTTAACAAGTAGCTGTGTGTAAATAATTGTGCTTTCAGTTGAGACTGTGCTTGTTTTATAAAAGATCTCCAAGCACCGAATTCTGTGCAGAATTAAAATAAAGTCAGGACCTTTATGTGGGTCCTGACTCTGTGTGCTTGTTGGCTAAATGCGCTGGGCACAAATCTAATCCCTGGTAGGGATAACAAACTCACCTCATTTTACCCAGTCAGCTTTGGTAAAAAGAATGATTGTTACCTAACCTCAGTGAATGCTGTCCGTTTAAAAACAAGGAAGCAACATCACCAAGAAAGGTTGAGGGACACAACCTTAATATTTTTCTACTTTAGTATGTACATTTATATCTGACATATAAATTCTTGTAGTCATATGCTGCTTGCAAACAAGAATCTGGACAAAAAAAAAAATCACATTTCCTGGCTTGCAGTTCTCCAAGATGGTCTCTTTAATGGCTCTTCCCTGTTAAAAAGGCATTTTATTGGTTGAATGAAATTGTTTAGAAATACAGAAGCTAAAATAAGGGGACAGGACATCAGGCTTTGCAGGAGTAGCTCTCTATATTTCACAGAGAATATATGAAACTTCAGACTTCTTTTTCTTTCAGTTACAATCTCTTTAGCTCTTCAAATTGCAACTGATTATGAAGTACACAAGTATTTGATTCCCTTTAACATCAGCCATAAGTCATTCTTGCATCTTTCCAGGATTAACTCACCCAAATAATGATCAGAGAATTCTACAGGATGCATTGCACAAAGTGCACTCATTTACGGTAGTTTTCATATCCAATAAACCACTTAATTCATATCTAAAACAATGTTTAATACTCTATTAAAGGAAAGCACGAACATTTGTCTTTAATGTATCTTGCCACAGGCTTCTTTTAACACATTCATTTAAGAACATTTTATAATCTTAATTTTTTTATCTTGTTGCTGAATTATAGCCAAACATTTAAGATGTCCAAAAAAAAAAAAATAGCTATAAAGCTCATGCTTAGAAAGCAGAAGTTTCTTGTTAAGTTTTTCACTCATTTTCTGAGGATTGAGACCCAAAATATCCTTCTTGCCTACATTGCCTAGGCAATGAAGCTGGACAAAACAGACCACAACCACAAAGATGGAATTCATGTCTAGTCCTTCTGCTCCCAACAAATCACAACCAGAACAAAATGCTTTCCCTATCCTTGCCATTGTAAATTCCTCTGAAATGCTGAAAAATTATCTGCTATCCCAGGCACTATGGATAAAGTACAGGCTCTGGCTGCTATTTTAAATACTATCCAAATATAACATAAAGTCCATATTTCCATTTAGCATAATAGAAAGTTAACTAAAGAACATCCAGAATATCCATATTTTTTCACTATTAAAGGTAAATAAATAAATAAATTACAGAGTCAATAGACAGTGTGAATTAAAAAAAAATAATAAATAAAAATAATAAAAAAAGATACAGAATCATCCAAGTATACATTCCCTTATCTGCTAAAAACTCTACCTCACTCCTCATTCTAAAATTTATTGTATTTCCTGCTTTTTTTTTTTTTTTTTCCTGGTGTGCAGGAGAGAATCTTGCAGCTCCTGCCATCTCTAGAGATTCCTAAAATTAAACTTTGAAGTGGAGTGTCTGGGAAAAGTGAATGATACATGTACCTACTGCAGCAATGTCAAAGAACAATTTTACTGTACAAGGTCCTGCCCAGAAAGCTGATTTGACCTGCCAGTGTGGTTACACGGGATTTCTTCCTGAGCTAGGAGAGCTTCACAGATGGGAATTAACAACTCCCCTCTTTCCTAAATGCTGTCCCATAACCATCAACATCTTTAAACTCAAGTTTTTCATAGGCAGTCTTGGAACTTCCAGTTAAACAATCAGGAATTTGGGAGCACCCTCTTTTTCTCCTTCCCCCTCCAACACACAAGACACCAGATCAGACTATTAAAAAAAAAAAATAAATCAAAAACATGTTTGGGCGAAACCTTTCAAAATTTCAAAACCAGCAGTCACTGAAGGAGGTTGCTTGCAAGTGGACTTTGCAAGAGGAAATATGAATATCTCGTATACAGCCACATTCTCTTTTTCTTCTTGCCTCCCTCTAGCTTGCAGAGTAAACTTAAGTTTAGTTTAGGCTATTTCCAGTGTTTTGTGTTGTTACTATGTAAGTGTTATTTTGTTGGAAAAGTAGGTAACAGCTAAAACCTTAAAATATAAATGTTGATTCTTTTATGAGTTCATTCTGCATGAGTCATTCCCCAGAGATCTCAACAGCAATTCCTAGAAGTCTTGAGACCAGTCCTGTTTCATACGTCTTTTGCAAAGTGTCCTACTGAAGTTACCTACTCCCTAATTATTTTTAATTGATAACAGTTTTCTTAATGACATTATTGAGTACCTCAGCATGGTTATTCACTTTTGTTGCCTGATGTAACTGCCATTGCAGTATGATGATAATTTTTCTTTCTGCTTAAGCTTTTATCTTTCAATACATGTTCATATCACTGATTTGGAATTCTAGTTCTATCATTACTGACAGACATTCATCCAACTATTTCCAAGTGCATTACATTTTGTGAAAAAGATTGGCATAAATATTCCTTGCTATAACAAAATGTGAAGGAAGGAAACAGAGATTGAATTATCAAGACTCAATTGCTGGTTCAGACTTCCGTTGCCTTACAGAAATCCAGAGGAAACCCTTTAATTAAAGTAAAATTATATTCTACATTCATTTTTTCTATGTTTGTTTGTTGTTTTTTTTTTGACAGATTCATTTCTTTTTCTGTGTATGTGGCAGGAGAAAATTTTGTTAAAAGGTTTATTTAAAAGTAAACAAACCTGGGTCTGAATGGATTGTGGTGAAGTCATCTAATGGTTTCCCACTGTCTATTTTTAATACTTTCCAATCTACATAATTTTAAGGTTTCATGTTAATATTTTATAGTCATGATTCTGTCTCAAACTGATTAGCTGGGGAGAAATCTGACATGAGAAAATTACAGTTTAAAAAGGTCTGTCTGTTAGAGGAAGGGGACAACTTTAGGACCTAGTACTTGATTCTTCCTGTATGCTGGGCTTGCAGCTTTGTCTTTGCCAAGCATTTGATTTTTGTGTCAGAAATATATTTTTGCTAACCCTAAATATTGCCAAGCTACTGTCAGTAGAAGCACTATGGAGAGTTCTGATGATTTTTAGTGGGAAAAAACAAACAAACAAACAAACAAACAAACAACCTGTAGAATCCCTACCGCTTTACTTTTTTTCCAGAATGACAGAGAAAAGCCTTAACACCAGTGGTTGAGGCATGCTTGTTCCTATCTTGAAGCAGATGATGTAAAAGGTTTCTTCTAGGCCTAATGTTGCATAAACATGAATGTGACCATAAACATTCAAAGCTAGGTATTTAATAAGCAACTTTCACCTTTTCAACCTGCACCTTGCAAAGATGGAAAATACAGGAGACAAACTGTACAGTGGTTAAGAACTGAAGCTTGGCTTCATTGCAAAAGATAAGTCACCATCTCTGAAATATTCTTTCAAGGCAGTCTCCTTCCAGGGAGATGAGTGATGGTAGCCATGCTGCAAGAACAGCACCAGAGTAGTAGAAGGTAGTGTCTTATAAGGGAGATTGCACGAACAACTGAAGAGCTGCACATGCTGCTCTTGCTTCACAGTGTTGTAACCTGAGCTACTTTATACCTCTCTTTACCAGTTCAGGTGTCAGCAACACTTTAGTTTAAAGCCCCCTTCACCAAGTGACCATCAAGCACCATATAAAATCACCATTTAACTAAAGCTTATGGCTAGAAAGACATTTGGACAGGAAGAAAATATGAATTATAGTTTGGACAAAGGTCTTTGAAAAATCAGCAGGGCAAATCACACTTTGATAATTCAGGAGTTACTCTCAACATCTGTGTGCACAGTTGTCTGGCTAATAGTTTACCAGACCTACATTAATCTGTCAGGAAGGAACATGAGATGAGGCCTCAGGAACTATAGTTCACAGGTTGCTGTTTTGACTTAAAATTCTGTTGTAGATCTTGTTAAAGGAATGTTAAAGACATAGGAGCTATACTTCCCTCACCAGCTTCAATATTTGCATATTTTTAGTATAAGTTCTTATTTCAAGCAATAGTTCAAGTTTTGTCACCAGGCTGATTTGTATCTATATATGACAGACCTAGCTTGGATCAAATGTCAGAGTGTTAACGGGTGAGGAATGCAAGTTCTCAGTAGTAAACCACCTAATTCCACAAGGAAATTGGTCAGTAATTACAATATCATATGTCAATACCAGATGTATATGAGTGGCACCCTACAGAAGAAAATGGAGAATGGGAGAAGAAGGGAATTAATTATTTTGATTACTGCTGTTAGCCAAAAAGTGAATTTCTGTATAGTTAAGGTGTCTCTTGGTAATCCACTTTCTATACATGCATTACAACAGCAGTCTTTTTTAATAACACCTCCTAGTAGACTGTAGCTAGTAACAAGTAGTAATCATTATTACTGCTGTTTCCTTTTTTCTCTACATTTCCCTTAATTTTGAATATTAAGAAGAAATTGCAGAAAAAAAAAAAAAACAAACAAAAAAACAAAAAAAAAACACAGGTATGTAGAACTTCTTTATCTTACTAAAGGTGAAAAAAGGACAGAAACCCCCCAAAAATAAAAAAATCCACATTAAGAGGAAGTTGGACACAGGAAAATGTAGGCATAATGTTCTTATCTGCTTTTTCCAGTTTGCAACATGTCCTAATTAATGGAATATTCATAGGAGTGCTCATAATATTTGGAAAGGTACCACAAAAGGACAGATCTCAGTGAGAGAACAAAAATAGACACAAATAGGTGTAAGTTTTGTAAAACAAATGTTGGGAAACAAAGCTTATCCAGGGCATAAGGAACCCCCTGGCGAATAGTCTCAAGCAAAAGAAAAAGACCACAGGACTAAGTAAGTCAATAGTGTTCTCAAATGTATCTCCCTTTCCCATTCATGAGGCAGAAACTCATCAGGTAAAATGGTGTTTATTTTGGTGTGGATTGAATTTCTGCTGTTGCACATTTCTGTGATGCCTGAATGCATCTGCTTTGCAAAGACAAAGTGAGATGCAAGGGAAACTTCTGGCTTTCAGACAAAGACAAAGGGATTTGGGTTTCCTGACTTCTACAGTTCTACCTAGATGACTTTGAGACCATCCAGACTATCTTCTTATCAGACCATGAGGTATGGGAAAGGTGCTGAGTAATAAGAAGGACTTAACTCTTCTGAGCAATGATAAGTAAAGTAGGAAAAGACATCTTTGGTTATTCTACTAGTGTTATTCTAAGAATAACACTAATAATAGTGTTATTCTAAGAATAACACTAGAATAAATAGTGTTATTTTAAGTACCTTATTATTTTTGGCTGATATCCTGTCTAGAGGTAAGGCTGAAAGGCAGGACACATACCTTTGTGGAGTCATAAATGTGTTAGAGACTGATAAGCCTGAAGACCTGTAGCGATGCTTGGGAAATAAACTGGTGAAATAAAATAACTATAAGTTAAAAGATTACATTCTCTTCTCTCACAACCACTACAACTGTTTGATTTGATTACTTTTTTATTACTGATGTAGAAGCCACAGCCTTCTTTCTTATCTTGTAGTGGAAGCTATATAAGAATGAGGTACAACCATTTTTCTTTTGGTATTTATATAAGCAATACTAAAATCATCCAGTTCCAATCCCCCTGCCATGGGCAGGGACACCTCCCACCACACCAGGTTGCCCAAAGCCCCATCCAACCTGGCCTTGAACACCTCCAGGGGTGGAGCATCCACAGCTTCTCTGGGCAGCCTGTGCCAGTGCCTCACCACCCGCAAAACAAAGATTTTCTTCCTTGTATCTAAACTAGATCTAACTTCTTTCACTTTAAACGATTCCCCCTCATTCTTTCACCACACTCCCTGGCAAAAAGTCCCTCCCCATCTTTCCTGTTGGCCCCCTTCAGGTACTGGAAGGCCTCAATGAGGTCTCCCTGGAGTCTTCTCCAGGCTGAACAAACCCAGATCTGTCAGCCTGTCTTCATAGAATAGGTGTTCCAGCCCCTAGATCATCCTTGTGGCCCTCCTCTGGACTCATCCTAATACATATAATTAGAATAATTCTATTCTAATACCCCAACTGAACGGAGGTCAGTTACATTGGCCTGGGGCTAAACTGTTACCAAGGTTGTTGGTGCCTTATGTCAACAATCTTCTATATAAAGTAAAAAATACCTAAACCAGTCGACCATGCTGGGGAGAACATCTACACAAGCATCCAACAGTGTCAGGGTCTGAGCAAGGTGGAAAAGCTATACACAGGGTAGCCAGGCAGGACCTGTCTGCTTAGGCAACGTGAGTGAGTGTCCTGACCATGGACCCTGATGGCAGTCTGAAGAGAGCAGCCAGGGGCCTGGGCTGGGGTGAGTATGCAGTGTGTGTGTGTGTGTGTCTGTGGAGAGAAATCTTAGAGCAGAAGTCACTATCCACCCACTATGCCCATCCTGCTGAGTAAATGAATTTTATATTACATGTTACTGAGGGTGTAGGTCAGTTTTTGTGGCCACCCCACCTACATTCCCCTATGACAACTGAGGAAACAGCTGCAGTAAACTAAGTGGTTTCCTTGTTTCGCTGGCTGTTCATTAAAGACTTTTTTTTTTTTTTGGGGGGGGGGGAGGAGGGGGGTGCAGGGGAGAGGGAGCCTATTGCCCTCCTCGGAGATCAGGCAGACTGGGAGACATACTCATGCCACAGCCACTCAAGCTGGTGTGCTTGATTCTGTCTTAATTCAAAATTTCAAAATTCAAATTCAAAAATTCTTAATTCTTGATTCTGTCTTAATTCAAACTCACTTTTTAGTTAGTGATTTAAGCTAATATGCTGGTTTGTGAGCTGGAGTTTGGAGCTGAAGCACCATGACTAGATTTGCCAGATCAGAATGTCCCTAATCTTTGCTATTTTTAGATCCCAATCCAGAAGGACCCATAAACACATGCTTATATTTAAAATGTTCGCATGCTTAAGATTAAACCTATTATCTGAGACCTATCCACCCAGTGCTGAAATGTTTCAGTAATATTTACATTAACATTTACAACAAGCCTGGATATTTGACACTGGAATACAGAAAACAATGAATTTAATGCAGTATGATATTTCTAAGTTGATAGAATAAAAGAGAACAGAGCAGAACAGTTCAATTGGAAGAGGACAGTTCATGGTTAACTAAAAGTTAAAGCATATTATTTGTCCAAATTTGTCCAAGGCATTGTCCAAATACCTTGTAAAGATTGACAGGTGTGGGCTGGCAAAAGCATTTCCCAGGTATTCCCCAAAATCTTGATTTTGATGTATTCAACAGTAATTTCTCAATTTCTATTAGCATCAGAAATTGTGTGCATATGCATTTTTAAGTGAATATCATCCTCAGAATACTTCACAACAGACTAAGCAAAGAAGTATTTTATGTGTTTGCTAATACCTGTGATGCATTGGGAGAACCAATCACAATATTTTAATTGAAATAAATTTTGTATTAAAACACTATCACATTCTTTTATTTCAAAATCAAATTTTACCAAAAATTTGTTTAAAACATTCCAAATAACATCTTTAAAGGTAAATAGTTTTGAAAGACTTTTCCATTTCCATATGTATTTTGGAAGGGTTTCTATTTTAAGAAGGTCCTTCAGATGTCTGAGAAACATTGCTGAGAAATCACTTCACAAAAAAAAAGTGAAATTTTTATGAATTATTTTGATTGAGAACATTTTCTCTCCTGATATTCCCATCCCCACCTTCACCTACACCACTTCAGCCCCAGATTAAACAAACAAACAAACAAACAAACAAACAAAAACAATCACCACCAACAACAATAAAAACCACCAACCAATAACAAAAAATGAAGGAAAGCTTTCAGACCAGACCTATTAATTTACATGTAGGGTATGTGTAGCATTACCTTTCAAAGCACCTTAAGTAATTATTTTGAGTGTTCAAATTGAAACAACATGCCCTTCAATCTGGTTAAATAAAAAAGAGGTGGGGGGAGAAAGGGGGGCAAAACAAAAACCAAAACACTCCAACCCTGCTCCTTTTAAAATGGCACATAAAAGCTGTTAGGAGGCAATGCAACACAAACTGACTATCTAGATGTTCTGAACTGATTACAAGCTCCCTCAGCCCTGACAGACATTTATTGATATTGGAGCATTCTGTTTCAGTGAAAACGCATCCTCCTTTGCCTCTTTGCTCTCTACAGCTTGTCAATCTCAGGTGAAGATGAACATGTTAATTGACTGCCTTGTTAACTTATTGATGAGTAATGACAGAAAGAGTAGTGCTGAATGCTCATAAAATCTGTCTTTCAGTGAAGAACCATCCATGTTTTAAGAGAACACCTTTAACTACCTTTCATTACTAATTTACTCATCGCCGTACATTATACTTAAAGATCAAGAACAACCAGCAAACTGCTGTGTTATTACAGAGGTGAATGTACCGAAGAGGAAAGTATTACATCTACCAGACAACAGTTGGGGCTTCCAGTTGTATTGTATTACAAGGAGAGGCGAAACTACATTAGCATTTGAAAGTAGGATGCAGAGTAATTATATTCAATTAACTAAGGGCTCCTTGGGCAGCAGCCCAACAATGAGCTACATACGATCAGGCCAGACAGAAGGGAAGGAAGTAAACTGGTTTGAGTCCTGTACTCCTGAAGAGCTCAGGAAACACTGTGCCATGTCTGTTAAATATGCAGCTATCAAGAATGAATACCTGGTTTAATCCCAGTAGAAGCAGCACCGTTTACTGCTTTACAATGCGGGTTCTGTAAGACTCACTGAAGTGTGGTGGTGGTATTTAGCTTTGTTTGCAGGAAATGTTTGCTGATACAGCCGTGCAGTCCTGCTAATAAAAATAATTAAATAAATAATTAAATAAAGATTTGTATTAAACATTCTATTTCTAAGTGATGGAAGTTTGCGTTCATCATCAGGTGTTCGTGCTCACTTAGTGCCACGGTAATAGCAACAAATCTTGTGACCAACAACCATATCCCACCATGAGCAGGAAAGCTGTGTGTTCCAGAGGGTTTCAGTTCCTGCTATGAGTGAAACAAATGGTATCAGTCTCTGAATTAGGCAAGGAAGAGGTGTTCCCCAATGTGATGCAGAGAGTGGACATGCAGAATGGTAAGCGGCTGCTTTCAAGGCACTGCCAGAAAGTGCCCAACCAAAACAGAGCTAATATTTTCTTCAGTATTCTGCTCCAAAGGAGAATAGAGTTTCTCCCCAGACACCATGAAGTGTATTGTAGCACACTTATGTATGGAGATTTTTTCCAACAGAGTATCTTAGTTGGCTAATGGAGAGAAGATGTCTGGAGCTAGTCAAATGCCAGCTGACAGCAAGTAACCTCTAAACATACCCCAAACATAACCTTTTGAATCAAAATATTATCACAGTTTAAAATACTTTGACTGCTGTGGAACTATGCAGCACATAGTGTAAAGGCACATAGTAGTAAAACATTTCTGGGTAGTTTTATTACTTTTATTACTTTTTCTTTTTAAATGTGGTCACTTAAAAGCTAATCAGTCTGAGTAGACAAATTTTGGCTCAGCTGATCTTCCTGTGCTTTTAACTTTATCTGCAGGAAAAACATACGCGTCTTTCCTAGCCAGTGTCTTTTGTTTGAACTCACTGATACCACTACTCTCTCATTTGTTTACATTATGAGTAAGAGGGATGGCAATTAGCAGAGGAATTTAAACTGTTATGGTTTTGGCAGTGGCATTTCACACTTTTACTTCCTCTCCAGTTCTTACGTCTCAAGTATAAGCATATTTTTATGTGCCCTAGTTTACATGCCAAGGCTGATGGATGGAATTTCCTGCAAGAAGTTAATCTGCATGGTCTTCTCAGTGTTTGGTTACTTCAGGACATCAGTAGGTTTATTTGCAAAGATTTTGGCATGCTAATAATTGTTACTTTAGGTCTAGCTTTGGCCCAGTTGAAGAAGACTGCTGAAAACTTCAAGCAAATATAAATAAATAAATAAAAAATCAAAATCTTCTTTGTAAATAACTAGTTTCTTATAAGTAGGTTTTATTCTGGAATTTTGAGGTTCTGTCTCACAAAACTACCTCATCTGCCGGTAAATAGTTTGTAATGATATTTCATGAAATTAAGATATCATAAATAAATAAATAAATAAACAAAACAGGTTTACATCCCTTTAACACTTCCTTATAATGTAACACTGCTGTATTCTCTCTAGAGATTGCTTTTCCTTCATAAATTAATGATTTATGTAACATCAGAATAAGTGTTGACAGAAGAACTGGTGAAATAATAGTTTTGGAAGAAAGAAATGAGTGGAAGATGGGCAACCAAGAACTGACTTTTTTATCAGACATTTGAAAGCTTTGTTAGTTTCTCTTGTGTTAACAACTATTCCAAAGCCTGAATTGTTACCTGGGTGCAAAAATTTCAGCAATGTCCTTTAAAGTCAGTTGTGAAGATGCCTTTTTGAAAATTCTGACAAGTCTAGCAGAATCAAAGAGGAGAACATTTTAATTAATTAATAATTGATAAATTTTAAGTATTTCAATATATACTTGAAACATGTATATATGTAGTCGGTAGTGAGGGGGAAACAATGGCTGTACATTTTGCAGCAGGCTATTTAATTCAAATCTGAGCAAGTTTAAGGGGAAAGGGAGGGTCTTCAGAAAGACATTTAGGAAAAATAGAGAAATACACCAACATATAAGATAAACCATATTAATATCCACATTCCTGGGGTTACATCTTATAATTTGCAGGCCAAAATTAAATATTTTAATTGGATTTTAATATGTTGCCTAACATAGGTTGATTATACTTTTATTAGTGGCATAAATAAAGCCTAAACAGTAAAATGTTTCTGAAGAGCAATTTGGGACTGTCTGATCTTTTATTTTTTACTTATCCTTTTTGTGGTAATTTCATTTAAGAATTTGTGAAAATAATTATTCAGATGATCCAGAAGTCCTCAGGATTATTCCATTTAACTTCAGTGCACTTTTGAGGATGTCCAGTGAAAGCAAGGATTAGTATCTCTTTAAGTAGAATAATCTTCCATGCTTGTAGGGTTTATTGGTCAGTTTTCTCATTGTTCTTCTTTAGTTGGTAAATTCTGCAAAATAGGTGGCTCAATTTCTATTGCAATGGGGAATGCATTTTCCTGTTTAAGAGAGAGAACCCTGATTTTTCAAATGAGCTGCATTTGTTAAGTTAGCTTCTCTGGTGTTTTTGCAGGATATCAAAAGTCATATCTTCTTTGCCTTCAAGTCACAGAGTATTTTTATCTGGAAAGTGCGTGGCTGAGCACGTTATTTTTCTCTTTACAGAAGTTAAGGGAAATTTTTTTGTCATTATAGAAGTTAAGGGAAATTTCCTACTCTGCCATGACTTAAAAAAAATAAAAATAAATAAAATGTCGCTGCTACTTGCACAATGCTAGACACCCAGAAAGCTCTCCTTTTGAAATGGGGAATTTGTTTATTTGCAAATGTGTTCTCCTAAATTTGGGAAGAACTGGCATTGCATGCTTATCTAAACTTCAGCAGACTATACATAATAATACTAAATTTAGGTAGGAATGTGTCCACTTGTAAGAATGGAGTGGGGTTTCTTCCTGAAAATTGTCTTCCAATGGGAAAAAATATTTTTTCAAAGTATCATGTCTCAATGAAAATTTAGATTGTGACTGCTTTTGAAATTAACTTTTGGCATGTCTCTAGTGAGAGAGTTCTTTTTCTATATCACACCATGGCAGCAATGTTTACAAAATGCTCTGCTTGATTTTTTAATGAAATACTTTCCAAAATCAGATTTTTCTTTGTTTTTGCAGTAAAAGTTTCTTTTTGCCACTCTCTTTTCTTTTCTTTTTTCATATCCAATTACTGATGAATAAATATTGATGGATTAGTACTCCTCTACCATTCTCATCCACAAATACATACTGTGCTCTTCAATAAGTTGGTTGCTGTGAATCACAACAGTGAGGGTTTGTCCTTTCCAAAAGAGGATCTGTACAGCTCTTTCCTTTTATGGCTCCTTTCCATGGAAGTCATGTCAGCCAAGTAAAAACACCCTGGAATTATGTCAGTGAAAAGGGTGTCTGAGAGCTCTTTATAAATCAGTCCCTCACAGTGAATGTTTTCACTTTACTTCATGTTAATACTGAATAATTGTTTTCTAGTGTTCCTCTTTTTATTTATTAAATTCCAAATTTGCTGAGGGCCTTTGCATTTTAAAGAAAACAAATCCTACAATTATTGTTACTTATTGTAGTTGTTTGATTATTTATTTCTTTAAATGACACTCAATCTTAATCTGCATCAGTGCTTGGGCTTTTTTTGTTTGTTTGTTTTTGTTTTTTGAGCCCAAAGGAAAACAGTTACACTTTCTTCCTTTGAACTTTACAGGAGCAAGAGCATTTGTGCACATTACTGCCAGAATGCCTTTTTTTTTTTTTTTTTCTAGGTCTTCTTTTGTACCTGATGGGAGAGGATAAAATAATGAAACATGCATCGTGCAGATGTAGTTCATATTGCTTAGAGCGCTCTTGGAATAACTTCAGGTACAACAGCGATGAAGGTGGGAATTAAAAGAGAATAGAGCAGTAAAGAAGAATTCAGTGAATGCAATAGTGTCATTCCGTGGCTGTCTCCAGAGACAATACTCTCTCCTATTATCTGTCCTTGGAAAGAACAAGTTTAGACCAGCTTAGAAACTTTTCAGTCAGGTGTGATGATCCCGGTTTTGAACCTGTGGACAGGACTGTAGTCTCAAAAGTTCTTTTTTTTTCTTTTTCTTTCAAAGTATACAGTAGTTGTTGCTAGTTCTACATAAATCCTTTACATTAGCAACTCCTATATTGTATGTGCGTACTCAGGCTTGGTCTTCTCACTTAGGCTCCTAAGGATTTTTAGAAGTTTAAATAGTAATTTCCTTCTTTCATTAAATTTTTGCATCTGGCTGTAGGTTTAGCACTTTCTATCTACGTAATAACCTTAAAAGTGAGTATCCAGATCCAGAGTGAAGTAAATACTGAACATTCAGTGTAGATTAAGAGTTTTTTGTATAGGTGATATTCACATTCAAAATTGAATATACCTGAACTAGAGAAACTTGTGGATTTGTCAGTGCTCAAGTAAAATATGAATAGATAGTAGTTTTATCATTATATGACACTAAATGGAAATAGATTTGCAGCTGAAAACAGTATCTTCAATAGAAGAAATCCAACCTCATTCTCCTGTGAGTGATGCCACCTCAACCACTTTCCATGAAGTTGAGCTGCTCTCATCAGCAGAATGGATTCAGCCTTCCACTGCCTCCTACCAGTTTTATGTTAGTGGAAACCTAGTGGTTTCATTGTTTCTGTGCTGGTGTAAGACTGGACTAAGACTGAAGGTCTTCAAAAGATATATAGATGTAGTACTTAGTGACATGGTTTAATGGTGGACGTGGGAGTGCTAGGTTAAAGGTTGGCCCAGATGATCTTAGAGGTCTTTTCCAATCTAAATGATTTGACAATTCTATGATTATATAATAGGGAGAAAAATTAACTATATTGCCACCAAATAACAGCTATCTCTCCCGCTCTCTTTCATAGAGGCAATTTGAATTATTTAATGTAGTCACTGTAAAGAAAGTGGAGCAGTACTCACAGCCAGTTTATCTCAGATTACATCTTTAAGCTGGCACAAGAAATATCTCTGTGTGGCATGCATGGCAGTTGGTGAGTAACTGGGAAGCGGAAGAATGTGCACTGGAGTAGGGATGTAGTAACCTTACAGCTAGTTTTTATCTCTTATGCTGCATTTGAAATATGTGCCCGCCTGCTTTCATGGCTCTCTGCCTGTTTTAGCAAGCTACCGGTATTTCATCTATGCCTCATCCCCTTGCTATGAACTATTCTTGTAAAGAGATCTTACCCACTGTGTCATACTCACTAACGTAGAAAACAATTTAGAGTTCAAGCTTTGAGTCACGGTATCTCCGAGATCTTCTTCTGTTCTGTACCTACTTGAGTGTCTAAGCCATTGCTAATCTGACTTGGGACTCCTTTCTAACTGGTAAGAGGTGAAAAGTGAGTGCTATTGAGTAACTGGGCATTTTAGTCCATCTGTTAAATTGTCTTGACGGGCACTAAGATTGAATCAAAAACACACAGTGTTATTGGAGTGAGTTGTTATTTCTAGTAGCCTTTGGCCTTACTACAACATGTAAGGGAAGAGAAACGCAGAATCCACAGTAGTGAATAGGTAGAGACGTGCAAAGATAGGCAGCTCACCCCAAACCTGCAAGGCTTGCATCCCTAGGCTGTTGTGTCAGCCCTTCTTTCTGGGGCAGCCATCATCTTGCTAGACACAGCAGACTGAACAAAGTGAATGGGGAGCTGAAAGTGTATCTTAGCCACTTAAAATAGATAGGGAGTGTAGCACGTTTGCTTCCTTAATAAGCTGGGTATGGCAAGAGGCACATAAAATGCACAGACCAGTGAGTTATATTCACCTCAAGTGGGAAATACTTTAAAAATTGTTTTGATTCAATGGGATAAAACATCATCAGGATTTCTACTGTCTTCTCCTCGTTTGCATAATTTAGTGTAAATTATTGCACATTATGAAAACAGTGGAAGACATATAGAATGAGCTCAGAGGATCACAAGGGGAAAACATTCTAGAATGGACCTCTGGGAGTAAAAAAAAAAATCTGTTTCTGTTTTGTTTTCAGTATAAGCATACTTTATATACAATTTTCTCTAATTATTTTCCTGTTTAAAAAATTAGTGATCGATTTCTGAAGATTTTACACCGTGAGCGGTGAAATGTTTAATTAATATAATATTGGCTTTTAGCTGCAGTTCTGTAGTAAAAGACACAGCACAAAAGAGACATGCAATAATCAACAGTTTAATCCACAGTTTGAGAACAGAAGAAAATGTGACAGAGGTAGGGGTAAGAATGATAGGTGTTTTTTGTTTGTTTGTTTGTTTGTTTGTTTTTACAGATTTGCACAGCTTTTCAGCAGCATACTGTCCCACAGGCATTATAAACTCAGAGTAGTCAGAATCAGAATTACATTTTCATGTTTTCAGGGCAAACTCTTGGGTTTTATTTACATTTATATATATTCATTTCCAAAATTTTCTGTTTTAATTTTGCAGCACATCTTTCTCTTATTTTCTTTTTTAATTGCTTTGGAGAAGTTGTATGAAAGGAAAACTATACTTTTTTCTTCTAGGTTCACAGTTTGAAGTTTTGTTATACTTTAAGCCTTTAAATTAATGAGCAGATACGCTATGGAGACTTTTGGATGTGAAAAAGTATGTTTTCTCTAATCCCGTGGGAAGGGCAGTTCTGGCTCTAGACCTGGGAATGTCATGTCACTCCTCTGCCTTCTGTTCCACTGAAATGGATACTTACTGTATATGCCACTAGGCCTGGTAGCCTTTTACAGAGTACAACACTGAAATCATCCCTGAACAATTTCACACTGAACTGAAATGATCCTCACAACACTGCAACAGCCAAAGATTTAGAAAACGATACTGTCAGTTTTGCATAAATGCAATTCCATGGATTCTCCTGCAGATACTCTTGACTTAGGCTGGTGAGAGAAAAGGATGAGATTTTCTTCTTCTCTTTTGTTTGTTTAAAGAAAGCAAATATTTGGGGTCACAATGGTGCAGTGAAAGAGAGACTATTTTGTAGAGCTACATAGTACATGAGTCTTTCCAGAGGCAGCTATTTAAAAAGCATAATATACAGAGTTGTGTCATTCACATCTGCTTCACATGGGCAGGTGTATGTAATCACACAAAATTATATTAAAAAAAAATCTCAATTACTTTTTTATTGTGTACAATCCTTTGTTTTGGAGAGTGAGAACACATATTGGCTCTTTCCACTTAAATTCTCCTTAACTGAGCTTGACTCTGCCTCTCCACTCTGACTGGCTGCTCTGCCCACAGTTTCTGTCCGTTTCCATCCGATTCCAGTACACCATAAACCATATAATTTTCCTATTGGAATAAGTTCTTACTAATGCTGTCCATTACTCCATGGTATCACCCCTATCCATCTCTGGCCAATAACATCCTGCATGTCTACACCTCCTCACGAATGTCATTTTCACCTCCTTTTTTATTATTCTTATTCTTTCTCAGGCCCTTTTAAAGTGAAAGTTTACTGTGAAGTACTTCATAAATTAATGATGTCTGTAAAAAAAAAAAAAAAGTTTTGCTATTAGCTATGCATATCTTGAGTTATTTAATCATCACTGAGTTTCTCATTGTTTTCCATTAGAAGGATGAGAGTATATTTTCAAATGGATTTCATCTGCACAGTTAATTAAGCTTTAATAAAACAAATAGAGAGGGAAAGCCCCTAAACATTTCCATATAAATTGTACTCAGTACCTAATGCATATAAAAACATGTCTTTATAGAGACAGTCTCTTGCTAGTCTCCTCTGTAGTTAGTGTGCATCAGCAGTAACTCCCGTGAATTTATCAGACATTTTAAAAATAAATGTAAGGGAAAGCAGCCATGGCCAAATCCTTGGGGCAATACACCACTGCATGGCGTCAGAAACAGGCCTCCAAGGAGACAGAGAAGTAACAGCTGAGACATTACAAATGAAATGCATCCAGTTTTCTGTTACTAATTACATACTTGTTTCCTACATAAGCAAAACACCATTAGGTCACCTGAAAGCTGCCCTAATATGCCAAGCTGTGGTGACATTTTTGTGTAGACCCATGTGGTGCCCTGAGTTGGACTCGATGATCCTTATGGGTCCCTTCCAACTTGGGATATTCTATGATTCTATGGCAAGAAGTCAATATTCCTGTTTTCACAGAGGTGAGGGCTGAGCATCAGCCCTGCTCTGAAGGATAACAGTGGATGCTGAGGGACCTTTGGACCTCCAGGCTGTAAGGATTCAGGTCAGTGACCTGCCACTATTTTCTAGGGTCTTCGTGGGCTTTTTGGTTCTTTTTAAAATTTTTGTTAATAGATTATAAATAAATAATTATAGAAAAATCTAATGCTTCTTACTCAGGCTAATTTCTGAAAGAACTGAACAACTAGGAAGCAATGGGATAATTTTAACCATGGGTGTGGAAGAGATAACCAAGCGTATTCACTGGAGACCACAGCAAGAAATGGACCCAGGGCTGCATTGACTCTTTACCCAAGAAATATGTTCCCTGTTTTGTTTATACACTGTGTTGCACCATGAACATCAGTAAAATGAGAACAACAAATATTTTCCCATCCAACTTTAGGATGTTCTTCAGATAAATTTGTCAGTCTTGGGTAGCTCTCTTCCCACTATTAATGTAACACGGGTGTGGTGACTACTTGGCAAACAGACTGTTATGCAACCTTTATACAGCAAAGACTCAAAGGGCACATAAAAATTTCAGCTTTTCTCAAAGTCTTATGAAGTCCAGAGAGCTTAAACACTTGGACACATTGAACTGGGGAAGATTTCCTGCATTACTGAGTCTGCTCACCCTCCTATTTTGGGCAACCAGGTCATATGAACTCATGAAGGAAGTTAGCGAGCTCCTTACATATAAATATTTTGACTTTTTGGAGCAGGGAGGAAATCATAACTACAAGTCAGTTATCTTTAGGGTAAGGGAATACACTAATATCAAGTAATGACTTCTAAATATGGTTATATATTCAGAGCACATGACTGGTAAATGTGTTTGTAGATTAGGTATAGAACTGTATGTGTATTTTGGATTTGCAAGAGTGTGACTGAACTGAAAAATATATCTGCTGTTTTTGAGTAGGCACACTGGGTAAACTTTCATTGATCATGTTTATCTTCTACCTTCTTTATACATAGCTTATCATTCAAAAGCACAATGTTTTAAATTAAAACTCAGAAAACCAAAGCAGATGGAAAGAAAATGTTTTGCCAGTACTAATATAGTATTCAAAGCAACTATGCTGAGTAACCTTTTCCTCCACCATTTTGCATCAATGCCAAAAAGTTGTTTTCAGTTCAAAATGCTATATAATACTTTTATATTACACCTGCAAAGAGAAAGATATAGGTAAGAATCCATTTCAGAATTCAGGGTTATAGAATCAATGAAATACCACACAAGCCATAAGCCATGCAGATGGAAAGGTGCTCTCAGGTCTGCAGTCTGATGCAAGTTGATGCTGGAAGCAGAAGTTCCTGTTTTCTAGCAAGTGGATTACCAAGGTCAGATATCCAGCTTCTCTGGATATTTTCACGATATAATTAGATATAAGCATATTAAAATAATGAGATTTTTCTCTGTTCTATCTTTCAGTTTCAGGGTCTCTGACCAAATTTATTACTAGCCAGGTTGAATCTGTTGTAAATTTTCCCATCAGCTTTTATTAATTAAGTGGATTAACATTTTCCTAGCATTAGATCGTAGGTAGACATGGAGGTCCCCTTATGTTGAGGACCTTGTTGTTTGCCCTGTCACAGGGAAAGGTAGTCTGTGGTCTAAGGATATGATAGAAGAACTTGTAATATGATAATATGAGGTTTGTCAACAAAAAGGAGAGATGTGGTAGTACAGAAAAATCAAACCATGTACTTACACAGTTTAACCACTGAACAACTTGATAGCCTCAAATTATCTACATTTTAAGACCATATAAACACACACAAAAATAACTTCAGCTGCTGTTCAGGCTGGCCCTTGCATTTTGAAACTTGGCCAGTAATGCTCAGAACTTGCAGTGTTTCTATCTCTGAAGTATTTTCTGCAGTAATAAATCACAAGGAAGTTCCACCACATCCTGTCTAGTTCTACCTTTGCCCAGTACTGAAAGGGTTGCTCAACTCTTCCGATGTCAATCAAACATATACTTAGCTGCTTATTTAAGTGAAATCTGCTTCTCCTTGATAAAGACTATGAAAGTAACAACAAAATCACTTCAGAAACTGTGGATAAAATGGTTTCTGATTCCAAATGCTCTGCCCCTATCCACCAGTGGTATAATCCCTTTGTAGAAGGATACCAAGTTAGTCAGACATGATTTGCCCATAGTGGAGCCATGTTGCCAGTCACCAGTCACCTCTCTGTTTTCCATGTGCCTTAGCACTTTCTAGGAGGATCAGCCTGGGCAGAGAGGTGAAATTGAGTGGCCTGTAGTTTTCTGGGATTCCTATTTTCCCTTTTTAAGAATGGAGTTTATGTTTCAGCTTTTCCTGTCACTGGAACAATGGTTGTGCTCTTGTGATTAGAGGTAGGTATGGCTTTTTTTAAAGCATGTTGAATATGTTTCTGCATGTATAAGTGTATGCAGAAGAGATGTTATCATACCAGAATGTCAACAGTATGAAAGAAGGGAACGAGTACAAATATTGTGAATGTGTTAGAAACTTAATTTTTCATTAACTTTTCAAGCCAGAATTTACCAAGAAGCTCCAAATGCTGATGTTCATAATTTCCAAATTATTTCCTTTGCATTGATTGCAATTTTGTTGTTATTGTCATTTCTTAACAGCTAAATTTAAATAATCACATAATGAAATACAAAACTGTAATCATATCATTTGACTTTTATATTGTTGGAGAGTAAGCTCTGTACAAATGCTTGTGTCTTTCTGGTTCCCTCCTGAAGTGTAGACTGCCTGAAATGAAAAGCAGGCTTTAGTCAGGCACATTTCATGGCTGTAGTTATATACAATCTTAATGTCTATAAGAAACATTTTCTTATAACTTCTAATCAAAATTAATTTGCATCCTTTTACTACGATGATAGGCAGCTTCTAGTTTTAGGTCAGAGGTTGGACTCAATGATCTTGAGGTCTCTTCCAGCCTAGACAATTCTGTGATTCTGTGATTCTGGGCAGCTTCACACATGAAAATGCTGGTAGATTTAATTTATAAATTGACAAAGTTTAAGAAGCAGAAATAAACAGAATGTATATACATATAAATTTTATATATATGTAAATGTAGTTCAGATTCACTTACATGACATTGTCTGGTAATGCATGGAAAGTATGAGATAAAGCAACATTTATTCTCTTTGGGACATATCCATCTCACAGGAGAATGTACTCAAAATCTGGAACAACATCATGGCCATAAAGTGTAGATTTTCATTGCTGTGCTGTCAATGATTTCAGCTTTTACATTCGTACAAAAATAATCTTCAACTGTGGTGAATAAAAGCAGGAGGCTTTTCTTTCCTTACAGGTCCTTAAATGGTGGTTCTGAAGTGGGATTGTCATTTAGGGTGAGATTAGCTCATGGGGACAAGGATTATTATTCTCTTGTTGGTGGATAGAAGGGGACAAATGCTTCTGTTTAATATGATGGGACTACTGGGAATTAAGGAAGTTCTCATTTCAGCTTGTTCTGCTACATATGGATCTCTCCCTAGGTGCAATGTTCTCATCTTCTTCTCAATCACATTATCAATCTCAATGCAATTTTAGAAGTATGTTGTCATTTGTATTCAGATGCTATGGTCCAAAACCAAAACATACTTATTACTGAAGTAAAATGAATATTTGTAGACTCTGATACTCTTTTGAAGTTGCATTACTTTCTCATCTGATATGTTTCATAATATTTTGGAAACATTGTTCAGCACGAAGTATTATATATCATGTAGTATCCAACTGATTCTGTGGCATATTATTAAAAAAAAAATTATAGTAGCTGTTGAAGATATGGTGGGATATATCCATTCACTATATGGTCTATATAATACACTAAGGAGGTGTCTTTTTTTTTTTTTTTTTTTTTTTTTTTTAACACATTGCTAAATGTTATGAGCACCATTGAGAATTATTGTGCATTCACTTCCATCACTGAAAAGTGCCAAAGTACCTTCACTACTTCATCAGGTTTTCTAAGCCACTCTTCTACTGAAACAATATAGTAAATCAACACAAAGATCTGACTGCCACATGTTCCACAAAGTCAAATGTTTTTAGACAGCATTTCTACATGTTTGTATGTTTGTTTGTTTGCAAACTTAACCATGTAGTAACTCAGTAGAGAATTCCACCTGGGTAGTCACCACCACAGACAAGAATAAAGATGGTCTCCAGGGAGTATTAGAGCTAATCTGGAATTATTTTGAAACATTCAGGCATTTGTTCTCACAGAGATTCTATTAATTTTACTTCAAAACACAGACACCTCAGAACAAGTCCTGCCCAGAGAGCAAAACCAATAGTCTAAATCATGGAACATAAAAAGCAATATTAATTCTTCTTCTGGGAAGAAGGAGAAAACAAACTTAAGCCGAAGTTTCCACACCCTAGTAAAAGGGCACTGAAATCTAAGTCTGATGGATGGATTGATCTAAATAACAGACCCAGGAAGAGAGAATGCAGTATAAATATTAAAAGGAATTTTGATTACAGACGTGCCTTCAGTTTTAGCATGCCTGAAATAGAAGCTGATCTTCAAATTGCAGCCATCTACTAATGGTATATAATAATACAGCACAGCAGTCTTCAATTCTAGTCCAGTTTTCACATGGAAATTGTGACCTGAAGTAAACTTTGTTATGGACTCTTGCAGGAGTCCAGGAAGGAAAATCCTGGTAGTATGGTCATTGCTATCAAAAAATGTTCCTGATGATTATCCAAATTTTACATATAATACTGGTGGTGGGGGGACTGTTGGACCAGATGATCTTGGAGGTACTTTCCAACATTAATGATTCTATGATTCTATGATTAAATCACAAAATCATATGATATTTATTATTTAAAAAAATATATTTCAGTTGGACATTAATGACCACGTGTTATTCTCAAAGGTCATGGTCCTCCAAAGATTCAGATTTCTATATTGAGAATAATGCCCTGGAAATATATAGCTCACACCTAAGGATTTTTGGAGCAATCTGGACTATATGGCTTTAACAGGACAGCAGTTAACAAAGTGTGTCCACTGCTTTTTCTGCAGTTCATTTTAAAGTCATGCCATAAGCAATTTCTTCTGTCATGGTGATCCACATTTTCTTTGTAAATCCACTGTGTCTCAGTCAATACACTTATCACAGTTGATTCATCTTTAAGCTTATTATAGTGCTTGCTGCTTTATTTCCCCAAACCTCTCATTTTCAAGACTATTTTTCAGTTACCTCCAGCACCTTATCTATTTCTATAAAGTTAAGTTCAATTAACACACATTCTCACATCAAGGTCTTTGAACTCTCAACACCTTTGGCAGTCTTTCTCCTATCAAGGCAGATACTTCCCCAGTGCAGTAATTCTGTGTGCTTCTGTGCACAGAATGAGATGAGAGGGCAAAGTGCACAACGGAAGGATAATCCAATTGCCAAAATCAAGCATGACGTACCTCTAACAGTAGTAATACTATTATGGGCTGAGTAATACCTATGGGCTGAGCACTGGCACAGGCTGCCCAGAGAGGCTTTGGATCTCCCTCCTTGAAGATCTTCAAAAACTGCCTGGACGTGGTCCTAGGCAACCTGCTCTGGGTTTCCCTGCTTCAGCAGAGAGGTTAGACCCAATGACATCCATTCTGTGATTCCATGACAATTTGTCCACTGGTAGTTGGTAGGCCTTCTAGTAATAGCAACATGATGGAAATTTACGCATCTCCAGAGGACAGCACTTCAGCTATCTGGTACATTTGCAGACTGAGTAGCGACATATTTACCAAGGAAATTCTTGTTCAAGGACAATGTTCTACACTTTCTGAATGCCAAATTTATGCATAAATTGTGTATTTTTAATTCAGCATGACTGATGTTCAGCCTTTTCATGTTTCAGAGACAACTGAGTTCTAATGAAAAGTAACAAGTGATAGCAAATGACATTGCAAAAAAAAACCCACAAAACAAACACAAATGTAATCAGAGAGTCTGAATGTGACACTGAAAGCCTCTTATTTATTTTCTTACCTCATTTGATAATGGACAATTTGATTGGCCTGAATGGATACACAAAGTCTGCCCTAATACACGCTGATATATTTTTAACAACATTAATCATATCCTGTCAGTCCTACCATAATGCATCGGCTTTTCAGACTATGGTTGGAGAGCTATAGAGCAATCTTTCAATCAAACCTGGAAAGGGTCTATTGAATCATGGGAATGGCAGCATTATGGATTTTAGGTACTTCAACAACGTTTTTAGTTTGTCAGCTTTGATTTATGTCATTTAAAGTTTGCAGTACACAAATATGCAGATTGCCTCAGCACTCAGAAAAGTATCAGATATAATCTTCAAAGTACTGAAAGATTATGCTCTTAAGGATGGAGCAATCCTCAAAGTACTGGAGCTCAGTGGGTCTTTACATCTGCATTGTCAGACCAATGTTGCAAAATACACATTTTGCCTTATGTGCTGCTTTAGTTGTTCCTTTGACTGCTTTATGTACCCCCTGCTGTTCTAAAAATTCACTTATTTGAATACCTATGCTGTAACTACAAAAATAAGAATGGAAAGTATAACTGTGATAAAGAATATAGGAACATGATGGCTGATTTGTGAGCTGTTACTTATCATTTCTGTATATTCATGCTCTGAACGTATATGATTGTTGAACAGTCCAGTGAGCATGGACACAGCCTCTGGGAGATGGCATGTCTACCAGCTGTGGGTGAATTTGGAGAAGAAAGACTCTGGTTGTTTGTAAGGTGCCTGGAAGGCAAATGTAGACCAGTGAAGCCAAGTGAAGTGAAGCCTTCAGCCTTAAGATACAGCTGCTTACCTCAGATTGAAAATCTCATTGCATGAATAAAGAACTGAAATCTTAATCTCAAAATGTGGCTTTTATTAGATCCCAAACTCCACAATGAGTATCTCCTAGATTTTGTTCATCCTTATATGTAGCATTGAAGTACAGGAAAGTTTGTAACAGAAAGCATTATTCTCTTTGTTTAATAATGCATATGCATGCTATGCACTATACTTCAATGAAAACACGTTTCTGGACAGTCTTGTCTTGGCTATTGTGTGCTGGGCCAGGTGAAATAACTCTTGAAGCAACTGGATATTTTCAGCTGGAAGAATCTCTAATGTGAAGGTTCAGGCCAAGTGGAGAGAAGTGCAATCCGGAAGCAGCTGAAGAACCAGTCCAGACTCCCTGAGAGGATTAGAGAGGAAGTAAGAAAGTAGGCATTGGGGTGGTGGAAAGAATGAGACCCAGAAAGTCTGTAGCAGCTCAAGATGTCACTGGAAAATGCTGGACTGACATCAAGCATGAAAGATATGTCTGGCCCTGAATAGACAGAGTGGGCAGGGTACAGATTTATTTAGTTACCTTGTAAATTTATTCCACTGGGCTGGTCTAGAACTCACTGTAGTTGATGTTTCCTTGTTGTAATGAAATGGAAAGAGGGTGTCAAACATGTTATGGTGAGTATTTTGAAAGGAAAAGGGGCAGGCAGGTCTCTCATAAAGCTCTGGACAGCACAGGATTGTCTCATAAGAACATGCCAAATTTCCACTTCTGTTTCAAAGACTGTGCTGAGACAAAGAAACTCTATTAGCCATTCATGGCAGAGTCAATATCTGCCTTTCATTTGTATCAGTCTGCAAATTAAAATGATTAGATTGTACATGTAAAATTACTCCAAGATACTGTTAATTCTGAGTCCCTTATCCTGTATATAATCAATACTTTTATAACTACCTCCCATTGAAGCCAAATAAGCAAACAAATAAATAAATAAAACAAAACCAAAGAGAACATAACAAATTTTGCCTCATTAATCATTTCATAAATTAGCCAATGAAAGTTATAGAATTACCATAGAATCACAGAATGGTTTGGGCTGGGAGGAACCTTCAAGACCATCTGGTTCCATCTCCCTGCCATATGCAGGGACATCTCCCACTACATCAGGTTTCCCAAAGCCCCACCCAACTTGGCCTTGAGAACCTCCATAGATGGGGCATCCACAGCTTCTCTAGACAGCCTGTGCCACTGCCTTACAACTCTCTGAGTGAGGAATTTCCTCCTAACCTCTAATATAATCTCCCCTCTTTTAGTTTAAACCACTCCCTCTTGTCCTATCATTGCCTGCCTGAGCAAAAAGTTGCTTTCCATCTTTTTTTATAAGCCCCCTATAAGTGCTGAAAAGCTGGAATGATTCCACCCATGAGCCTCCTCTTCTTCAGGCTGAACATCCCCATCTCTCTCAGCCTTTCTTCACAGGAGAAAAACAATTATAGAAATTGTTAAACAAATACAAATAGGATGGGTTTATATCAGTGACTTTCCCACAAAGCAGTTTTCAGACAGGAATAATTTTATTTTTATGGCACCAATATGAAATAATAGAGATTTGTGTAGCTTATAGATAAGGCAACTGAGATTTGTGCTTTTTTTTTTTTTTTTTTTTTTTTTCTTCTAAGATAATTTGTGAAACAGTTGAGAATTCTGGTTAATTTTACATCTGTTTCTTCATTCAGAGAACAAAGTTATTTCCTTATAATAGATAAACACTTTAGATTACTCTGTTCTCGTTTGAATACTGGTGACATAAGAATACCCAACAACCCAAACAAAAAGTAATCATGAAATTGGAAAGATGACAGAAAGATACACACACACAAGCACAACCCAGCTACAAAAATATTCTATTTCTGAAGGTATTTTAAGAGTCATTTCAGAGAGAAGAGAAGCTTTATCAGTTCTCTACATAATCCCTGTGGAAAAGGAACAGGGGATGCTGGTTGATATCAATTGGTCAAGCCAGTAATGTACTCAGGTGGCTGAGAAGGTCAAACACATCCTGGCTTGTACCAGGAATAGTGTATTCAGCAGGACCAGGGAGGTGATTGTCCCCCTGTACTCTGCTCTGGTGAGGCTGCACCTCAAGTACTGTGTTCAGTTTTGGGACCCTCACTACAAGCAGGACATCAAGGTGTTTGAGTGTGTCCAAAGAAGAGCAACAAAGCTGGTGAAGGATCTGGAGAAGAAGTCTTAAAGAAGAGTACGTTGATCCCTGAGGGCGTTGGGATTGTTTAGTTTAGAGAAAAAGAGGCTCATGGGGGACCTTATCACTCTGTACAGCTACCTGAAAGGGAGTTGTAGGGGGGTGGGATTCAGTCTCTTCGTCCAAGCAACAAGCAATAGAAAAGGAGGGAATGGAGATTGTTATGCCAGGAGAGGTTTAGGTTGGAAATTAGGAAGAGTTTCTTCACTGAAAGGGTGGTGAAGCATTGGAACAGGCTGCCTAGGTAAGTGGTTGAGTCACCTTCCCTAGAGGTATTAAAAACCTGTGTGGAGGTGATGCTTAGAGACATGTTTTAGTGGGAGAATTGGCAGTGCTAGGTTAACACTCAGACTTAATGATCTTAGAGATCTTTTCCAACCTAAATGATTCTATGATTCTATTCTATAATAGTGAAACAATATTTATTAAATATTGTGATGTTGCATAGCAAAAAGATACTGCAAATATGTTGCTTGCTAATACACAAGTGTAATCAAAGGAATGGCTATGTTAATTCACCTTAAATGAAATGTTCTCATGAAAATGTGAGTGTGCATGTGCATGTTTGTGCTTACCCAGAGTCCTGTCTAACATCATTCTATTTGTTTCATTTTACTCACATGAGTCTTGAAGATGAAACTCGAGTGAGAGTAACCTGAAACCTTTTCCTCCTTGTTAGTCACAAGCAGAACCGATCCTTTAGAAAAACAGTCAGTAACATATGAGCAAAGGCATGTGAGCATAACTGGAAAGTGATGGTCTGTACAAATGTGGGAGTGGTAGTAATCTAAACCCTTTCTTAAGAGCTGTGAAAGAGTCCAACCTGACCTTTGCTTTTGAGGCTGAGTTTACGGGACAGGTGGTGAGACACAAATTAGTTCTTTGTTGTGAACAGACTAAAGATAATTTAAAGTCACTGAGAAACAATAAATACGGTCACATGACTACTTTCTGACTTTTTGACATTTATAAGAGTTTCATGTTAAATGGAAAGGACAGGACTACAAAGTGTGACAGGCCTCAGTTCTGCTCTTGTATTCTCTTTTTTACTTTCCTCCTCTCATTGGTTTTCCCGTTCCTCATCTTACTCTGGTACTTTGCTAATACATATCAAGTGAAATCCTGAAGTGTCTGCTTGTCCTCTTCACTTTCCTTCTTTGGCACTTGTTTGGCAAAGAGTGCAGGTAGCTCGATGGGTATTTATTACATTGCCACATGAAAGCTTGAGGACACTGGCAGTGTCTGAATCATTCTTTTATCCACAGATAGGATTTCAATTAAAGACAGATTTGGCAGTGCCTCTTGGTTTTCCATCAAACTTTACTTCATAAACTATTCTCCTTTTACATCCTATTCTGGAATCCTCCTGGGAAATGTTATCTCATTACTATTATTTGTTTTTCAGACTCTTCTCAGGAACTTAGTCGTGGTCATAAAACAGTACAACTCTTATTCGATATTATCCTTTTCCACTCTAGTGTTAGACTAGGATAAACAGTGTGATTTCAAGTCAATTCTTTGCAAGATAGCATTCCTTCATCTTGTCTTATTTGCTTTAGCATTAAATGTATGCCTTTGCTTTTAATGGTATTAAAACAGACTTTAGTTCCTTGCACTCTGTTTACTGGTTTAAGCACACCATTCTGCAGCAGGGACCTCACCTCTCATTTTGAAGGACGTAGCATTTTGAAGGATGTAGCATTCTGAAGGCAGAGTATGTGTTAAGACAAAGAAAAGGATGTTTAAAGTGAGAGAAAGATGAAGTGAATGAAAAAATTACTAAAGGAGACAGCAAAAGCAAGAGAACAAGAGCTAACATTAGTTTCAGAAAAAAAAAAAAAAGGTGGGGGGAACTTGGAGAATAAATTTATGCAGCTACAGGAGGAGATGGGAAAAGTACTTTAGTTTTTGTTTCAAAACAACTTCACTGGATAAGCTACTTGCTGGAGGAAAAAAAAATGAAAAAAGCAAGAAAGAGAGAAAGCGAGAAAGAGAGAAAGTGAGAGAGAAAGCAAAAGAGAAAGAGAGAAAGAGAAAGAGAAAGAGAAAGAGAAAGAGAAAGAGAAAGAGAAAGAGAAAGAGAAGAGAGAGAGAGAGAGAGAGAGAGAGAGAGAGAAAGAAAGAAAGAAAGAAAGAAAGAAAGAAAGAAAGAAAGAAAGAAAGAAAGAAAGAAAGAAAGAAAGAAAGAAAGAAAGAAAGAAAGAAAGAAAGAAGGAAGGAAAGAAAGAAGGAAGGAAAGAAAGAAGGAAAGAAGGAAAGAAGGAAAGAAGGAAAGAAGGAAAGAAGGAAAGAAGGAAAGAAGGAAAGAAAGAAAGAAAGAAAGAAAGAAAGAAAGAAAGAAAGAAAGAAAGAAAGAAAGAAAGAAAGAAAGAAAGAAAGAAAGAAAGAAAGAAGGAAAGAAAGAAGGAAAGAAAGAAGGAAAGAAAGAAGGAAAGAAAGAAGGAAAGAAAGAAGGAAAGAAAGAAGGAAAGAAAGAAAGAAAGAAAGAAAGAAAGAAAGAAAGAAAGAAAGAAAGAAAGAAAGAAAGAAGGAAAGAAGGAAAGAAAGAAAGAAAGAAAGAAAGAAAGAAAGAAAGAAAGAAAGAAAGAAAGAAAGAAAGAAAGAAAGAAAGAAAGAAAGAAAGAAAGAAAGAAGGAAAGAAGGAAAGAAGGAAAGAAGGAAAGAAGGAAAGAAGGAAAGAAGGAAAGAAGGAAAGAAGGAAAGAAGGAAAGAAAGAAAGAAAGAAAGAAAGAAAGAAAGAAAGAAAGAAAGAAAGAAAGAAAGAAAGAAAGAAAGAAAGAAAGAAAGAAAGAAGGAAAGAAAGAAGGAAAGAAAGAAGGAAAGAAAGAAGGAAAGAAAGAAAGAAAGAAAGAAAGAAAGAAAGAAAGAAAGAAAGAAAGAAAGAAAGAAAGAAAGAAAGAAAGAAAGAAAGAAAGAAAGAAGGAAGGAAGGAAGGAAGGAAGGAAGGAAGGAAGGAAGGAAGGAAGGAAGGAAGGAAGGAAAGAAAGAAAGAAAGAAAGAAAGAAAGAAAGAAAGAAAGAAAGAGAGAAAGAAAGAGAGAAAGAAAGAGAGAAAGAAAGAAAGAAAGAAAGAAAGAAAGAAAGAAAGAAAGAAAGAAAGAAAGAAAGAAAGAAAGAAAGAAAGAAAGAAAGAAAGAAAGAAAGAAAGAAAAGATTGGCAAAGAAGTATTTGCCAATCAGCTATGAGAATTTATTTTGGCAACTGAAAAAACAGATAACAAAGTAGATAAGCCCTCCCTGGCACTCTTTCAATCCAATCACATCACAACAAAAATAAAAAGCCAGTAATGAAACTGTGCTGGTACTAAGCCTCCATGCTGGAAAGTCTAAGCATAATTTTAGGGAAATATGGTGGTGTTTTTGTTTTCGTGGTTTTTGTTTGTTTGTTTGTTTCATTTTGTTTTGTTTTGAAACATTTATTCAAAGCACAGTATCATAGAATCATAGAATTATTAAGGTTGGAAAAGATCTCCAAGATCATGGGTTCTAATAGCTGCTTAATTTACAAGAGGTGTTATTATCTACATCCAAAATTATATCTTGAAGGAATACATCACTCTTCATCTTGAGAAGTTTTCAGATTTTTAATATTCAAAACGGGAGACTGAACTTCATTTTCTTATCAGCAGTGGTTTATATTGGGTGCAGGTGGAGTTGCCCTGGTAAGCCACTTGTTTCTTTCTTTCACTGATGGCTGCAGAAGTGGGTGTTATGTGGGCACACAGGGCAGCCAGGCTGACAAAGTCATCCCATTAAGACAGACACCCTACCTAGCTTCTTGTGCATGGAACTGGAACAAAGCAGCACCTGATTTTTCATTTAGAGCTGTAGGTTAATTATCAAGAACTGGAATTTATTCTTTGTCAGTTGAGTTGTAGCTCCTGCTAAGGTAGGGTATAATGCCTACACAGCAGCACACAGCCCCTCTTCCCAGTTGCTGACAGCAGGACACAAAAAACAAGGCTGTACAATTGTGACTGGTAACTCCTTGACCGAATAATGTAATTAGAGTAATTAGAGTGCAGTGAGCAGGTCATATCTGAACAACATACTATTATGAAAAATGACTGACTTTTTTTAAAGCCATGTATAATTTCCAATTTCTTATATAACTCTGCATTGTTCACACAGAAAAAAGAGGAAGCTGAGAACTTCAAAATACGACAGTCCTTAGTACAGGATAGTCAGTCATTTTTGTCTTATTTCAGAGCATTCAGGTCTTAAAAACATTCCTGTTAACTCTGAGACTGATAAACTCCCTTGGTCTCCAACTAGTACTACCCTATATAATATGTATCTCTTAACAGAAGAATTGTGAAGGAAAACAAAACAAAACTTTTTTTTTTTTTGAAGGAAAAAACAAACAAACAAACTGGAAGCATATCTAGTTTTTCACTGAAATTTAACATCCTCATAATCTGACATAATACAATTCATCCAGGCAGTAGCCTACAACAATTTTTTGGCTTGTATCTCTTCCCAAACCAGAAATATTTTAAATCTTCTGGCAAGTCATCATTTGCAGGAAAATCTTGTTTTAGATGAAATATTCAAGTTACAATAAATGCAAACTTTACATTCAAGCCCTCCTTTGGGCTTGGAAAACAGTAAATGTTTATTTTCCTTTTGATCAGTACACAGTGCAGCTGGTAAAAGAAGTTCAGTGTATAGGAGACAGACACCTTGGAGAAGGTGTCTGCCAAGAGTATTTTAAGAGGGCTGCTTATCATGAGCCATTTAGAGGTTTTTCCACTTTGCTCTTTCATAGTCACATTTTGATTTAGATCGAAACACTTCTGCAGGAAATTCTAATTGATTTTCTCTATATAATTTTAAGTCACGGATTTGCAATATTCATACTATTGTCATAAACTTACTATAGTACCTTAATCCATAGTTATGAACAATAAAAATGCACTTTTTTTTTTTGACTTCTACATTACTTACCAGTGGTTTTGAACACTTTTCATTTGTGTGCCTAGAACATGAGCTCTGGAAAGTAAGCTTTTGTATTCCAGGATAGTAATGCAAATTAAATTCACCTCTGGGCAAAGAGATGGCACAGAGGGTATGTGTAATATGAGAACTCATTGTGCATATTAAATATGCCCCTGTGCTAACTCTTAGAGACAAATTTCATCCTCAACAAATGGTACTTGCACAAACTGCACAGTGACACATTAATGACTCCTCATGTGTATTATTATTTATCACTATCCTATTAAGAGGCTGTGTTATTAAACACAGATTCTGTGTTATTAAACATTCTGTGTTATTAAACACAGAAACAACTGGATTTGATGGCAGTGAGAAATTATAAGTTCTCACATGTAGTGGAAATGTGGTAGTTTTAACTTCCAAAAATCGGACTACTGGACTGCTTTGGGTCACTGCCACATAGTATCAGGAAATGCAGTGCAGTCTAAATGAAGTTATTCACTTAAAGCATATTGTAGATTCAGAATGAATATTATAACTCAGAAAAAAAAAAAAAAAAAAAGTTTTGAATTTCATCCACTTTCCTTGAGTTCTGATTTCAGAGCTACCATAAAATGGTACTAACCATTTCAGGAATATAGAATCATAGAATCAGTCACAGAATCCTAGAATTGGAGAACCATACAACAATTTTACTTGGAAGGGACTTTATAAACCATCTAGTTCCAATCCCTCTGCCATTGGCCAGGATGCCTTCTACTAGACCAGGTTGCTCAAAACCCCATCCAACCTGGCCTTGAACACTTCCAGGGATGGGACATCCACAGGTTCTCTGGACAACCTGTTCCACTGCCTTACAACCCTCTCAGTAAAGAGCTTTTTCAAAGTACCTAGTCTAAATCTCCCCTCTTTTAGTTTAAATCCATTACCCCTTGTCCTATCATTTTCTGCCCAAATAAAAAGTTGCTCTTCACCTCCCTCAGCCTGATGGCCACACTTCTTTGGATGCAGGCCAGGATACGATTAGCTTCCTGGGCTGCAAGAACACATTGCTGACTCATCTTCAGTTTTTTATCCAACAACACTCCCAAGTCCTGCTCTGTAGACTGCTCTCATGCCCCAGCCTGCCTTCATTTTTGGGATTTCCCCAGCCCAGGTGCAGGACTTTTCACTTGGCTTTGCTGGACTTCATGAGTTTCGCACAGGCCCACATCTCAAGCCTCTCAAGGTCCCCCTCCTCCTGCATCCCTTCCTTCCTGCACGTCAACCTCATCACTAAGCTTGGGTTGACTGCCAGCTTGCTGAGGGTGCTCTCAATCCCACTGCCCACATCAATAACAGATGTTAATAGCACTGGTAGCAGTGCTAGCCCCTGAGTGAAGGTTGGTGGTGAAGAATGAAGGAGAGCTCTCATTACTGGTATCCATCTGGACATTAAGCTATTGACTGCAAATCTTTGAATGCAAGTATCCAGCCACTTCCTTACCCACTGCATGCTCCAAATGTCATGTCCATGTCTCTCCATTTTAGTGCTTTGCACAAGTTGGGATAGATGATACCAATTGCTCTGCCCCTATCTACCAGTGCTGTAGCCCCATTGTAGAAGGCTACCAAGTTAGTCAGGCATGATTTGCCCTCAGTAGAGCCATGCTGCCTGTCACAAACAACCTCTTTGTTTTCCAATTGCCTTATGTGGATGCCTTCCAGGATGATCAGCTCAATGATCTTGCCAGGCAGAGACGTGAGACTGAGTGGCCTATAGTTCTCTGGGTTTCCTTTTTTTCCTTTTTAAAAATCTATTTTATGTTTTCACTTTTCCAGTCTCTAGAAGCTTCACTGGACTGCCACAACTTTTCAAAGACTATGTATACTGGCTTAGCAACTTTATCCACCATTTCTCTCAGGACCCTCAGATGCATTTTATTGGGCCCCATGGCCTTGTGCACATTCAGGTTCCTTAGGTGGTCTCCAACCTAATCTTCTCCTGTAGTGTGTATTACCTCACCCTCCCAGTCCCTTTCTTCTGATTCTGTGAAATGGGTCCATTGCTGGTGAAGACTGAGGCAAAAAACTTGTTGAGTATCTCAGCCTTCTCCATGTTGGTTGTAGCCAGGTCTTCTGTTTTGCTCATTGGGGTGGGGCAGGGGTACAGTTTCTATTATCATCCTTTGATGTCCTATGTACTTGAAGAAACCCTTCTAATTATTTTTTACATCTTTAGACAAGGTCAGCTGCATCTGTGCTTTGGCTTTCCTGGTCCCCTCCCTTCACTCCTGGGCCATACCCCTATAATCTCCCCAGAACATTTTTCCCTGCCTCCACTGCCTATCCATTTTGTTTTTATATTTTAGTTTGGCTACGAGGTCTTGAATTTGCCAAGATAGTCTCTTCCCTCCGTTGCCCAACTTCTTGCAAGTTGGACCAAGAGCTCTTGTGCCCTAAGAAAAATGTCTTTAAATATCTCCCAGATCTAATTAGCTCCTTTATCTCTGATTGTTCTGCCCTAGAAATGAACCACATTGAACCAACAGTTTGTTTAGAACTTCTTTCCTAGTAACTTATAATGCACACCTTTTGTCTTCCCTTCAGTGTAGTTTTGCATTGACTCCACTCCAAAAGAAAACACGTTCCAGTTTTCCTGTAGATTAGGAAACAAGTTGTGTGAAATAGGGCCTATTGAGAATTCAGATTACATTTAGAATGTTCAGAGTAACTCAAACCTTCTAAAAAGCATATAGGTTTATTTTCTTTATAATACATTATAAAATGTAAACATTCTGAGACTGTTTTTTTTTTTTTTCCCCCAGTGTTTCAGCAGAACAGCAAGCAATGATGCCTCTATCTTACCATGGTTTCTTACTAACAGGTAACATGTCAGAAGTTTTACTTATTTCTCATAATCTGTTACAAAGAAATATTCTTAGTAGATGTATGATAATTAGTATTATAGTATGTGGCACTAGTAATGCATTTCAGAAGTGTTTTAAATTCTGCAAGAAGTTACTTATTTTATATTCTGTCTCTCTTGTAATAAAGCCAAGATTTTGTATAGTTTTGCCAAGGATTTTGGTACTACAATAAGTACACTGAACTCTGTCTAATCTCCTGATTCCTGAGGGAGACTTACTCATATCACAAGCCCATCTCTGTGATGCCAATTACATTCATAAAATTAAAATGCCTGTTACTCCAACTGAACACAGCTGCCAAATAATAAAATTAAGAGTAACATTGTGCATCTGTCAGCCTATTTTGACTTACATACATATTGTGCATATTTTGTCTTTAAGGATGATTTTATACGGTTAAATTGATTTTTTGGCTACTTTTTCTGTTTGGATTGCCCAGCTCTTGTTCAGTTCCATGCTGTTTTCCTCTGAGACTAATGACTTGGTTATTAGGAGCAGAGTGAAGAGTACAAAACAAAAAGAAAAACAAAAATCCTTTATAGGGTACATGGGGTGTCGTGTTTGTATGGGAATTGCCATCAATGTGCAGTGTTGGTATTCATCAATGCACAATGCACATTCCATCAACGTGCAGTGAGGTATTCTGAGCAGAAAATAAATTAACCTTTTAATGGGAACTAATGTAATTCACTGATATTATGCACAAATCTTCAAACTGGCTAAAGAAGCCCTCATGGGTTTTGTGACACCCAAGAAAACCCGAGGAACCCAAGGAAATATAATAAAAGTTTTAGCAATTTAAAAGTTTCTCTCTTTTTTCCCACAAGTTGTCAGAAATTCATTGTGGAATTCCTTAAACTTAAGCCATTAAGTTTACCTGGCAGCACCTCAGTGAGCTTGTTGTTACTCTAATTATTTGCTCTGTGTTGTCTACAGAGTTGTAGCCATATCTGTATTCTGAAGCCAGCATTGTGACCCCTCCTGACCTCACTCAAGGTGATGCTTAGGCACTGAGTTGGTCCCTGCCTTCTGCTGTGTCTTGCTGCACCTTTTAATTATTTATTTCAGCAGTCTTCACATTTTTTTTTTATGTATCCTGAACACCATCCTTGCTTTTACACAAACTTACCTTACTCATATACTCTAGCCACCACCAGCTTACAAGTAAACATGTGGTTGGTCTCTGCTTGTATGAACCCCAAAATTTAGGTTGGCATCATACTCTGCAGCTATGCACTGAACATTCCCCTCGTCCCTGTTGGCTTGAGAAGTCTGCCAAACACTCTTGTCAAACACTCCAGTCAAAAGCAGTAGCTTGCTAACATATGCTATAGCCCCTCCAAAGCTACTTTAGCCTGAAAACCTTGCATAGAGTTAACAGTCTGGTTAGGTGACATGAAAAAGCCAGTATGCACTTTTAACATACTCTCTTGTAGTTTTTTTAAGGTTTCAAGTTTGTTTTCATCTTTTGCTTAGAGATATGCCAAGATAACAGAGGGGTCCAGAAGTACAGTGCTGCAGCTAAGGCTTTTCATCAGATTACAGTTGCGCTGGGGATGAAGGAGCTAATGGACACCAACACAACAGCACTTCTTTCTAACCCATTCATGCTATCTTTAATAATTTTGTTTCTCCTATACAACAATTTAATCCTTAAAATGAATTCTACCGCTCCATCAGGTACCAATTTTATTACAGTTTGCATTTTCATCGTATCTCAGAGACACTAATCTCAATACCACTTGGAGGTCTAGTTCAGTAATGACTAAAAAAATAAATAATACCTGTATCAATGTCAGTAACAATGACAATAATAATAAATTGTAGTAAGGGCATAAATTCTGACATCAAGCTTGCTTTAGTCTGAATGACTTTTTCAACCTATTTAGATATCTGTACCTTGTTTGCTTACACTGCTTATAACCTTAAACTCCAAGAAACCAAAACCACGCCTGACGTTTATTCCATCAACATCGACCTGCCAAGTCACAGTATCACTTTAGTAGAATCTGGCACCAGAATTTGGCTAGTGCTAGATCTTGCTGCTTCTAGGTCTCAATTGTATGTGTTACACACCAAAAGTCACAGAAGCACAGAATGACCGAGGCTGGAAGAGATCTCTGAAGATCACTTAGTCCAACCCCCCTGCTGAGCAGGATCGCCTAGAGCACATTACACAGGATGACAGCCAGGTGGTTTTTGAATATCTCCAGAGAAGGAGACTCCACAACCTCTCTGGGCAGCCTGTGCCAGTGTTCTGTCACCCTCACAGTAAAGTGCCTCCTAATCTTGGGCCTAAACATTCTGTGCTTCAGTTTGTGCCTATTGCCTCTTATCTTGTCGTTAGGCACGACTGAAAAGTGACCAGCTCCATCCTTTCAGCAGCTTCCCCTCAGATATTTATACACATTGATGAGATCTCCCCTCAGTCTTCTCTTGTCCAAGCTAAAATGGTCCAGCTCTCTCAGCCTGTCCTCGTATGACATGTGCTCCAATCCTCTGATCACCTAGTAACTCTCCTCTGGACTTGCTGCTGTAGCTCCATGTCCCTCCTGTGCTGGGGAGTTCAGAACTGGACACAATTCCAGGTGTGGCCTCACCAGGGCTGAGGAGAGGGTAAGGATCACAAGGTCACCTCCCTTGGCCTTATGGCAATACAACAAGTCTTGTATCACTGACTTTATTTACTTTTTTTCCTGTGTTGGTGATTTTTTTTTTTTTTAATATCAAATTAACGAGTACAAAGGGACAATGGATAGATATTTCTGTTAAAAATGGCTCGTTAACAAAAGTGATCAATGTTGGAAATATTTTCCATTTGAGATGTCTTAAGAGTTTTTATTCTAAATTATTACATATTTTTGGATAATCAGAAATAATTAAAGAAATATGTTAAATTGTTAAATGTTAAATTGGTGTTGGTGTCTATCCCCTTTAACATCTTCCTTGGTGATTTAGACAGGGGAATGGAGTGCACCCTCAGTAAGCTTGCAGATGACACCAAGTCATCTAAAATGGATGACTTGGACAAATCCAAGAGGAAGTGTCAATCTGGTGGAGGGTAGGAAGGCACTGCAGAGGGACCTGGACAGGATAGTTTGATGGGCAGAGGCCAATGGGATGAGGTTCAACATGGCTAAGTGCTGGGTCCTGCACTTTGGCCACAACAACCCCATGCAATGCTATAGGCTTGGGGCAGAGTGGCTGGAAAGCTGTGCTGAGGAAAAACATCTGGGGGTGTTGGTCAATGCACATCTGAATATGAGCTGTCAGGGATGGCCAAGAGCATCCTTTGCCAGCTGGCCAGGATGGCCAAGAGCATCCTGGCTTGTATCAGGAACACTGTAGCCAGCAGGAGCAGGGAGGTGGTTGTCCCCCTGTACTCGGCTCTGGTGAGGCCACACCTCAAGTACTGTGTTCAGTTTTGGGTCCCTAGCTACAAGAAGGACATTGAGGCCCTGGAGTGTGTCCAGAGAAGGGCTACGAAGCTGATGAAGAGCCTGGAACTTAAGTTCTGTGAGGAGTGACTGAGGGAACTGGGGTTGTTTAGTCTGGAGAAGAGGAGTCTCATGGGAGACCTTATTGTTCTCTGCAGGTACCTGAAAGGAAGGTGAGAGGAGATGGAGGTTTTGTAATGAAAGATCAAATTACAGTCACTTGTATTTACCTTAATTGCTAATGGCCACATGCTTGGTAATGGAGACAGGAGACAAGGCTACTCAGATTTTTCTTCTGTTTAGCAGAGTGTGGTTAATTTTTCATTCACGATACTGTAGAAATAATAATAATAATAAAGTAGAAATCTAGTTACTAAATATTATTCTTCAAGTACATTGCAGGTATTATCTGCAGAAGACTCTGAATTTATGTCTGGCAGCAGTACAGGACCTGGAGATATATATTGTCCATGCAGTTAATCTTGAATATGTTTCAGTTAGAATGTTCAAGTTCTCTGTGTACTCTTTCTTACCTGCAGTGATGTGGAAAACTGAAGATTTTTTATCGCTTGTATATACATTAATTAAGAACTTGAATCTCTTATAAAAGTGTATCAAAATATTCAGAAATCTCATAAGGCTGTTATGATTCTATATTCTTTCTTGACTGTCACTATTTCCTAAGCACATTGTCCTCACACTAAGAAGGAAAAGCATGAAGACAGTCCATTAATTTTGTCCATTAACTTTGAGAATATTTTTCAATCCTTGTACCACTTTTTCAAATATGAAATTCTCTTATCATGCTACTTGCAGTCTGTGAAGATTTCAGATTGGGTGCTTTAAGGTAAATGCTTAATTCTTCACCATTACAACATTGAGAAACAGAGAACCAAAGCTCATTTGCAGGTCTCAGTTGTTCTCCACAGTAAAGCCTGTGTCTGACGAGTTCCACATTTTGCATAATTTTCTTTCTAGCACAAAATGTACAAATGAGACTCGAAGCTTCCTGAAATAGAGACATGATTTATATCTTCTCAGAAAGCAAAAATTGTGATGGGATTTCAATTAAAGGATCCCATAAAAAAAAAAAAAAAAAAAAAAAAAAAAAAGTGGAAAACCATCCTGCCTAGGCTGAAACACAATTGGTGACTATCTCACCATGATGTAATGACAATCATGAAAGCAGGTCTTACCCTGCAAGCAGTTTCAGTTTTACAGTATCTGCAGTAGAGGGGAGAACAATGCTTGTTAGAATAGGGATGGGCCCCAACAACTGTCTCATATATTTAAGCTGAACACCAGTTGGGGGATAGGAAAGGAGAAAACATGGACCATATTAAAGGAATATTGTAAAAAAACAATAAATGCAAAATTGCAGTATTGCATAGTTAGCAGTTCTTTACTGAATGGGATGCAGCTGCAAGGATCATTAATCCTCTTTAATTCTTTGCCAATCTTGGTGTTACAGAAGCAGTGGGAGTAGTGCTACTGGAAGCTGAATGTGGATATTAATTTTCCTTTTGTAATTTCCTGTTTCATTTGTATTCAGTAGACTACAGTTGCATACAAAAGAGGAAATGAGACTTCAACAAGATATAAAACAAACAATGATATATATATTTATAAAAGAGATAAAATAGCTCATAAACACAAAGAACTGCCTGAACCTCACTCACTTTTTTATCTCTATTAGAAATGTCTCAGATTTACATAATTTCAAAACAAATATTTTTCTTTCCTGTATGTATGTCCTTTCTGGTTCTCAAAATGCCAGAAAGCCATCAATAGATTCTTTTCTCTTTTTTACTCTCCCTGCTAGTAAGGGAGAGTATCCCTATCCTCTAATAAGCACAATGACATTTATATCAACACATCCTCCAGGTCTTCCTTTTCAGTTAATCTACAGTTCCCTCTAGGACTCAACAGGCATATTCTATTTTTGCTATAATTTAAAAAGTGACTCTGGATACCTCAAATAGGACTGAGTAGTTCTGTAATCTTTCTTTTAATCTTTTGTCTTTGATGACTACAAATCATCAGGTTCAGATGCCGAATTACTTTAAATTAAACTTTTTTTCCTAGGACTGAGGTTTGACATGAATATATCAATGACACCTTATTGTCTACAGCTCTGACAGCAATCTGGTCCAAAATCTGCAGTTCCCAGACAAACTACTCACCAAGTGTTGAGTAAGGGATGCTACTATGCAAAGTTGTAGAACCTCGTAGATGTAGCTGAGACTAAGATGGCTTTGGAAGATTAAGGAATTTATGTCAATATAAACAAGCAAACAACAACAAAAACAAAAACCTGGACAAGTCTGAAAGTTTTTTTCCAGATTTTCAAAACATTTGTCCTTGCTACTTGTCTCTGGAGCGGTCTGTCCCCATGCGCCTGAAGATGAGCCTGCATGGAAGAATACCGGCCTGGCTGAACAGAGAGTTGTAGCAAGAGTTTAGGAAAAAAAAGAGGGTTTATGATCTTTGGAAAAGAGGTCAGGCCACTCAGAAGGATTACAAGGATGTTGTAAGGATGTGTAGGGACAAAATTAGAAAGGCCAAAGCTCATCTGGAGCTCAATCTAGCTATTGCTTTTAAAGACAACAGAAAATGTTTTCATAAACACATCAGCATGAAAAGGAGGACTAAGGAGAATCTCCATCCTTTGCTTGATGCGGGGGGAAACTTAGTGATGAGTGATGAGGAGAAGGCTGAGGTGCTTAATGCCTTCTTTGCCTCAGTCTTTAGCAGCAAAACCAGTTGTTCTCTGGATACCCAGTACCCTAAACTGGTGGAAGGGGATGGGGAGCAGGATGTGGTCCTCACAATCCATGAGGAAATGGCTGGCGACCTGCTACAGCACTTAGATGTACACAAGTTGATGGGGCCATATGGGGTCCACCCGAAAGTACTGAGAGAACCGGTGCAAGAACTGGCCAAGCCACTTTCCATCATTAATCAGCAGTCCTGGCTCTCAGGAGAGGTCCCAGTCGACTGGCGGCTAGCAAATGTGATGCCCATCTACAAGAAGGGCCAGAAGGTAGACCCAGGAAACTATAGGCCTGTTAGTTTGACCTCAGTGCCAGGAAAGCTCATGGAGCAGATCCTCCTGAGAGTCATCGCGCAGCACTTGCAGGGCAAGCAGGCGATCAGGCCCAGTCAGCATGGGTTTATGAAAGGCAGGTCCTGCTTGACGAACCTGATCTCCTTCTATGACAAAGTGACGCGCTGGGTGGACGAGGGAAAGGCTGTGGATGTGGTCTACCTTGACTTCAGCAAGGCTTTCGATACCGTCTCCCACAGCATTCTCCTCAAGAAACTGGCTGCTCTTGGCTTGGACTGGCGTATGCTTTGTTGGATTAGAAACTGGCTGGGTAACCAGGCCCAAAGAGTTGTGGTGAATGGAGTTAAATCCAGCTGGAGGCTGGTCACTAGTGGAGTCCCCCAGGGCTCAGTACTAGGGCCAGTTCCCTTTAATATCTTTATCGATGATCTGGATGAGGGGATTGAGTGCACCCTCAGTAAGTTTGCAGATGACCAAATTAGTACCAAGTTAGGTACGTTTGTCGATCTGCTCAAGGGCAGGAAGGCTCTGCAGGAGGATCTGGATAGGCTGTACCGATGGACTGAGGCCAACTGTAAGAAGTTCAACAAGGCCAAGTGCCGGGTCCTGCACCTGGGATGCAATAACCCCAAGCACAGCTACAGGCTGAGAGATGAGTGGTTAGAAACATGCCAGACAGAGAAGTACCCGGGAGTATTGGTGGATAGTCGGCTGAATATGAGCCAGCAGTGTGCTCAGGTGGCCAAGAAGGCCAACAGCATCCTGGCTTGTATAAGAAGCAGTGTGGCCAGCAAGGCTAGGGAAGTGATTGTCCCCCTGTACTCAGCTCTTGTGAGGCCTCACCTCGAGTACTGTGTTCAGTTTTTGGCCCCTCACTACAGGAAGGACATGGAGGTGCTCGAGCGAGTCCAAAGAAGGACAACAAAGCTGGTGAGGGGTCTGGAGAACAAGTCTTATGAGGAGCAGCTGAGGGAGCTGGGCTTGTTCAGCCTGGAGAAAAGGAGGAGAGACATATGGAGTGTCCTTAGAGGCAGGTTATTCATGCATCTTCTTCAGACAGCTGGCAAACTCCCTTCAGTATGCCTCATCTCACAAACCCAGATATGTAGGAAACCTAACCTGATTCTAAATGCAGATATTACAGATGGCATAGTTGTTTGGAAGAGTCTTTCTCAAATGTTTTTACCATGTGTTTTCTACTAAATATCTCTAATATATTTTATACAAATAACAGTTATTACTGGTATTTCACATGATGTGCTTATGCATATTGGCTATTCTTACCTAGTAAGAAGAATCTACACGGGATTCATTTTAGGATTATTTAAAACTAATGCTTTAATTTTTTCATATCTGGCCTTCAGACCAGGACTTTCAGCAGGAAAATTTCTGTCAAATGGGCAGGAAGATACCGGGAATATTGACTTGACTTTGGGAATGTAGGCTTGTGGAAATGGAAGCAATTAATAAAGTTCAATAAAAAAACTGAAATAAAGGAAGAGTTGAAACATCACTCTCCGACAGTTCTGTCATATTTTAAACATGTTTTTGAATATGAAACAAATCCAAGACCATAGCTCAACAAGGCATCCATTTAATTAGATATTTCCTGTGTGGGCAGAATATATTGTAATGGCTTTGACGAGTAGGCCTTTCCCAGATTCACATAACAGAGATATTGATAAATAATAAAGATAACTAAGAATTAAAGAAGTTTTTACTTTAAATCAACCTGAAGAATTAATTGAAGAGGCAGTTTTTTGAGTACATTTCTTCTCATGCTTAGTGCTTACTTGAAATAACATATTGTTTTATATCATGGATCCAAGATCTTGGCTTGGTATCAACTCCTCAGCTTTTCTTCGAGTCACAATGGTTTCCACCATATGGAAGAACTTCTTCTTATACATCTTTGACTAATAATAATAATAAGATTTTTGCTTTAATTTCATCCTGAGTTCAAAAATCTGTAATCTATTCTTTGTAACAACTGTGTGCATAGTTTCAAGAACTGTATTGACACCATTCCACCAAAACAGATGTTATCAAATTTTCAGATGAAAAGGAGATATTTTTGACCAAGATGTGAAATATTTAATATAAAATACAAAAGGGCAAAGTTTAATTTGTTCTCAAGCTTCAACTGAAACATAAACCAGTTAATTTTATTTGAAATCCCAAAGGCTTCAAAGAACATTTTCAATTAAGTTTCCTCACATTATTTTGCAGGCTCATGAGATCTGAACATTTAATTGTTTTGCCTGCCCTGAGTTTTGAGTTTTGTCTTTCATTGATCCCTAAAATACAGCTGTTCATTTCACTGCTACAAAAAGCAGGTAAGTATGCCTAGGTTAATGGGGTTGGTCAAGAAATATTAAAATGAATGATACTATGTTAGAAAACTAAGGGGAACAGGAAAAAAAAAAATCTTCTCCAGGTGAGACCACCTCCAATTATGAGCACTTACATATGTTTTTTAGGTCCTCATTTGTGTGGTGAAAAAAAAAAAAAAAAAGAAAAAGAAAAAAAAAAAAGCTGGCTTAAATTATTCGTTAGTGTCATCAGAATAAATAGACTAATTGTTGGACAATGCAGTGAAACATTAGAAGGTTGAATGCAGAATTACACAAAGAAACTTTCATTCATAAGTGTAAAGTATTTTAATTTGAACAGCTTTGGTAATGAGCAAATTTTCAAAAGTTTACATATCGTTTATTTTCTGTAACCGTAAAGAAGTATTCATCTTCATGCAAACTATTTTGGAAATTCTGGTATTAACTTTTTCTTTCTTTTATCCACTTATGAATATCAACCCACTACAGCAGCTATTACACCTTGCCCTCTTCCTCCCAATGTTCTCAGAAGTAGCTCAGCAGGATTGTGCATTTTCATGAATGTTCTTCTCTCTTTCATTTTCACAAAAGAAAAATGGAAATATAGAAACTCTATAATTATTTTGTGCCAACTGTAGCAAAGCTGAAAAAAAAAATAAAATCTTTGTAATCTAAAGCACTTTCTTCCAAGTGTGAAAACTGTTAATAGTGACTCCCTGTAGCTAACAGCAGTTTAAGCGCTGGAGCAGAATATTAAACAGTGGTTTCTCTTTGTAAAATGTGAAGCTCTTTCTTCAGTCCACAAAGCTAGTACTACTCTACCTGTCACCAGCTGTCTCCTATATAGTGTCTGAAACAGTAAGCAAATACAGAGGTGTCAAAATGGACTTGCAGTTACAAATGATGATTTATTTTTCTCTTAATGAGGAAAAGAACAATAAAATCTCTTACAAAACCCCAAGTGGGGGAACAAGTAGAGTAAACGCTGAGTTACCCTACTTTGTACATGAACTCTATTTTTCCATGATGGCATATCACCCACTTCAGTGAAACAACTTTCAGTGCCAGCATCCATGTTCCTGTGAAGGAGTCAGTGGCAGGGCAGGGAAAAGTTTTGACTTCTTATGCGTCCTGGCATTTTACAGGTTGTTCTAAGAAAACAAGCTCTTATTGCCTTCTGGGCAGGTAATAAACAAACTAACATAAAGACAACTTTTTGGTCATTTTTTTCTTCTTTATTTTATTTTATTTTATTTTATTTTATTTTATTTTATTTTATTTTATTTTATTTTATTTTATTTTATTTTATTTTATTTTATTTTATTTTATTTTATTTTATTCTCATCATTTACCTCTTCACTATTCTCTGTTGAAACAAATATGGTATGCTAAAAGCATCAGGTAAGTTAATGTTGGTTTAAAAGACCTCTTGCTACTGTGCTATGCAGAATAGAAATATATTTTGAAAATTTTTGGAGCACTTTTAACTAATTTTCCCATTAGATCATGCTGTGAGTAACTAACAGACCAAAATAGCTTCCAGCTTGCTCCTGAATATGATGAAAGAGGTCTCTGCCAACCTAGATGATTCTGTGATTCTGTGAAAATTGTTAGGTTTGTTTCCCTATCTTAAATCCCAGATGAAGACTAGTTAAGCCAGACTTAAGAATCTGTCCTCATATGTGAGGGAACTGTACACTATGGCTTCTGAAATAGCCACAATGAAAGGCTATAGTGCTCTTTTAGAGTTTCCTTTCTTTTTTCTTCATGCATACATCTAATTGCTAGACTTGCAAGTTTGATTAAGAAAAACCTTTTGCTATGAAAGTCATCTACATTTATCATAACAGAGGAAATAATTATTGATATTTTCCTTTCTTCTGTGAACTCAGAAAGAAAAATGAAGACCAAGACAAAAAAAATTGCGGAGTTGTCATTTTCTATGAACCATACAGAAGCATTGTAGATAACCAGTTGTAACAGAGAACAAAGTCAGTAAATCATTTCATTTTTGTTATTAAGTTTAAATGTGTAGTTAACGGCTTTACTAAGACAATCAAACAAATCATAATGAATAATATATTCATCTAATTGTAGTTCATATGTTGCTTATGAAATATTTGAAAACAGATCCTGAAATTCATCAATGCTTTTTATGTGAATAATTGACAAGATATACTTACCATAATTTATTGTGTCATGATTTAGGATGAAAACTTCAGAATTCTCTGTGTTTGGTTACAGTGCAGAGTAAGACTTGAGTAAGATGCTGAATGTTCTCGAAGAGTCTAAGGTATTTATTTTTTTCCCTTGGAGAAGTTTTTGATGGCATTTTCATGACTTGGTTGCTTTCTTCTACCCAGCAGTAGAGATGAGTTTCCCTCAGAAAAAACTGACTTAGCTCCAAGGACTATTATTACAAAGGAATCTGAAAGACTGGGAAGCCATTTAAGAAGTAATAAAAACTTTTCCATTACCATTACAGTGAATTATACAAAAAGCATAGGCTGTTGTTATTAGGAGGCTGGATATTACCCGTGGAGACAGGTAGGCTTAGCTATGTCAACTGAACAATATTAGAAGTGAAGGATGTACAAACACTGCTAAAGAAGACAGCCATACAATGCATTACAGCACTGATTGCTGTGATTATCCACAGAATTTCATTGTTAGTCCCCTCACTGGCTCTCTTTTGAACCACTCCAATGGGGTACTACCAAGATAAATCTGTTCCAAAAGTGGTGAGCCCAAAAGCAACATCAACACTAGCTTCTGCATAATAACTACTTGATTTTTGCAACACAGGTCTGTATTTGTCACTCTTACATTCAGTGGCATAGAAATAACCAGACAGAGAGCTGCCCAAAGGTAAGAGGTCAGGAGATACTCTTTTTCACCTAACCTCTGTGTTCACCCTACTGTGCAAGCTTGCTCCTGCACCTTTTTTTTTTTTTTTTTTAAAAACACTTTTAGATCTACAGATGACAAGGGCTATGTAAGTGCTAAATGTTGATTAATTACTGTTATTACAAGCATCACAAGGTTGGCATGCTGGGCCAGTTCAGTGTGAGGGCCCTAAACAAAATCAATGAAAGATCAGTGGGAACTGGCATTGGTTCCTGCAGAGTGCTGTACTACTATACAGAAAATGGTTTATTTTTCCCCTCTTTAAAAGCTAATTGCTCTTCGTTATTGTTTAACATCATGTAATTGAAGTAGCTGCAAAGAAGGAAAAATAGTTGTTCTTTTTGGATCGGGTTGTAAATATCCATTAGAAAGTACCTAATGTGAAATCGTGACTACAGAGGGAAGTAGAAAAACCCCAAGGGCACCATATTCCCTTCTTAGAGAGCTTGATCTTCCTACTTGCAAATTAACATAATTAGAGTTACACATCCCTATATTGTAAGGAGACTAGCATCCCAACTACAAAATACTACAGTGCAAATGCAGTTGCTGACACTGCTGTATGACATGGCAGTACCTTCCCATCTGTTGAACCAGAACTGAATTCCTAATGGCAGGCAATAAAAAAAGACAAGAAAGTTTAAGATATAACTTTTTATTTTACCAAGTTGCAGTTCTGACGTAACTGGAGAGAGGTGCAGAATAGAAAAGAGGAGACATAATCAAAGGACTTATACATACTGTATATTTATACATACAAAACAGTCATAAATACAAATAACAGTTCATTGCATAATCTTTCAATAAAACAGAATTGTGCTAAATATATCTATAATGACAGTTTCCTTGCTGTCTCTGATTGCAGAGGCTTTTGTTCTTTTATAGATATCAGCTTGATGAAGAACTGTTTTGCTTTAGATAGTATCTAGACTATGGCTGTCAGAGCAACAGCTGAAGGTGAGAACTTGCAGAAATTATTACTAGCAGTTATGGATCAAATCAACATATCCCAAAGTGTAATGATCTGTAGATGCAGAGCTCTCATAACTAAATAGTATTTTGGTCAAGATTATAAGGACAGAAAAAATAAATTTGTCTTAAAAGGTCAGTTTTGTGTTTGAAAAGGCTAAATTGAAAAAAGGAGATATTTAGGATCTTAAAAATTGCTACCAAGAAAGCTGTTAAGGCTGGTTGCATATGCTAAAAGTGCAACCAAATAAAACAGAGAGCATACACTGATGATAAAGAAAAAAAAGTTTCCTCAGAATAAATAAGACGGGGACAAAGGGAAGTAGCAGATTGGTTGAGGTGCCAAGAAGCAACCACATTTTTAGACCAGTAAAAATCTTTATTAAAATTCTTTGTTATGCAGTTGCTGCAACTGGAGTTTTCATTCCAGTCCTATGGACTATGTGTGTTATCCTGAATTTTTCTGAACTGCAATTTGTATTGTCCACCAAGAATCATACACAACCCTTACACTTCCATACTGAAAATATCTGCCTTTAAAGTGTGATGACTATGTAGGAATTCAGTTCGAGAATACTACAGACAGGAGGATTAGGCAGGACACAGTTTTAGTTTCTCTTGAGTAAACACAAAGCCAATAAAAGTAATAGTGTCTCTAACAGTCTAATGAAGATTCTTTATGCATAAGGTTAATAAGAAAATGAACGTTTTTCTTTTTTTTGCTTTAAAAAGCAGCTGTATGAATTGCACGTAAGGTGGCTCCTGTCTTCTGCTTTTTAACAGATACTGACTTGAATCCCTTATATCAGGATAGATAAAAGAGCAATTTAAAAAACAACTCAGATGTTTCATTTTATCTTCCTTTTTTCTTTCATAAGCAAATACGACTTTTAACAAATGTGTGACATTCAATATTTCATTTGCTGTCTGTCATTCTTCCTTCTAGTTTTTGTTTGCCATTGGACATTTACTACAGCACCATGATGCCAGTTTCATTCTTTGTTACAGCATGGTTTATTCTGCTTAAGCACGGTCCATTCTGGCTAGATTTTTATCATCAGTTTATTATCATTACAGGCTGCTATGAGTATCTGCTTTGATTACAAAACTGCTTTCTCTTTGCCACGTGGCTTCTCTAAACATTGATTCTAGATATTATTTCATGTCAGAAATAAACATTTACTTCATTTGCCCACCATTCTCTTGTGTTATACAGGGATATTTTCGTGTGATGGAATATTTATTCAGTGCTTCACTGTTCCTGTTTCTGTTGTGTTTGCCACTTGTTAAACCTGTGAAACTGTCTTGATATTCTTGATATATCTATATAGATAATTGATGTATAATGTGCCACACATACATAGTGCTGAAACATGGTTTAAGCTTAAGCTACGGCATCTTACAGTTGTCATAAAGAATAAAAGAATTAACATTTATGTTACCAAAAAAAAAAAAAATCTGAACACTGTATTCCAAAATTTAATTTGGCCTAGTATTTTTTCTAGGGAATGGCCTGAGGCTGCAGAGTTATGATCTGAAAATTTAATTTGGAGACATCGCTAAAGGTATGTTTAATCTCTGTCTAACTGTAAAGCTCTCTCATGTACAAATTGCTTTGATTTTATTACACAGATCATGACAACAGCTGAGGTCAGCAGAGGTAGTAACTGGATGTCTACAGCAAGAGAGTGTGATCTAATTCCTTCCCCAAGGAACAGTGGAAATACAGTCTGGAGGCCAATCATTTTGATTGGTGTGGGCATTTTTCCAAGCACAAGAAAAGTTTTGAAATACTAGGGGCTAGATGCAAGGAGGCAGGAGATTAGAAGATAAATGGTCTTTGTGTAACCTTCAGGCTATTGGGGGTCTTGTGATCAAATGTTGCTCTGGACATGTTGAATTAACTTCATCCTGAATTACAGGACACTGAACCCCAGGTAAGAAGATGGAATGTATTATACAAACTCTTCCTTTCCCTTTGCACATATTCTCTCTCTTTTTAACACTTTTTTTTTTTTTTTTTTTTTTTTTTTTTAATGAAATAGCATAATATAAATTCAACAGACCCTCTAAAGCAGAGTTCTCTCTCTTGTTTGGAAGTAGAATTAAGGCAAACAGTACACACATGGCTTGAAACCATACTACTTGCTTCTACCAGAAGGCAGGGTTACTGAGAGAAGGGGACTACCAAAAACAAAACTTCAAACAGTATCTCAGTAAGAAGGCACCACAGAACTCAAAGGGGAACTATGAGGTGAGGAGGAACTATGAGGCAATAAAGTTATTATATAAAAACTGAATAGCACTGCCTCTACTTGCTACATTTTAAAAGAAATTTGAAGCACAATCTCCTTTAAAAGGCCTCTCTCTCTATTGGAACATCTGTAGCTGTCAGATCTGAAAGGGATGGAGGCATTCAAGCTCCTGAAGGGGATGGAAGGCTAGTCAAATATCAGTAAGTGAGCACTAAATGAATCTGCAGTTTCAGTCATATGCAGCCTTGTGCTGCTGAGGGAAGTTTGGCAAGTGTGGGCATGGAAGTGATGAGAAGGGCTGAGAACATGGAGATGCCCATTACTAGACTTGTGAATATGGCTGAGAAACTCTTGGTCTGAACCCAAAGCCTAAGCAGGAAGCTAGAGAAGCTTCACACGAGTATGTGTGAGAGAAGCAAATCGCTTAAAAATGGGATCATCTGAGAAGCAGTCCTTGTTGGAGACAGATTTTAGCTGCTACCACCCTGATGCTGGACAGCTATGGCCAACTGGTTTGGAAGCTGGGTGGCTCATTTGGCATGGTTAGAGGCAGAGTATGTGTTACAGTCACGGTAGTTTGGCATAGATTCAGTCATTAATGTAGATTCTGCACAAGAGTTGGCTTCAACTTGGCCAGCCTGTGTGCAGGTGGAATAGAAGGATTTCTCTGCCTGCACTTGTCCATTACAAGATCAATTTCTAAAGAGTTACAAATAGCAAGTGGAAGACAAAGGAGTCTGAAAGTGGTGCAGGGAAGCAATGAAAATGATAGTAAATGTAAATAGCATGCAGAACAGGAGAAATAATCATAGCTCTCCTGCTCATTAGTTTTCTTTGTCTTTTGCTAGAGATTACTTTAACATTTTTATAGAATGATTTGCATAAAAATTATAAATGGCTAGAGTATTTCCATTTGGTCTTTTATTTGAAAATATAGCTTGGTTCATTATTAAGTTATATGGCAAGAATGTGTTTTCAGAACTTTGGAAAACAACTATTTTCCTTCAGAGTAAGAAGTCTCTGAGAGTGACAATATGATTCATTACTTTAACTAATATGAAAATACTGATTCTTACGCCTTTTGAAACAAGAAAGTAGGACAGAGATGTTTCTTGGGCCCAGAATACATGTGATCGTCAGACAAGGTCTAATCCACTACTTAAAGTGCTATCAGATTCTGAATATGTACTACTGGTTTAAAAAAAAAAAAAAGAGTTTTGTACAATTAAATTTGTGCTATTGCCAAGCAGTAGGAAAGCAGCTGGGGTTGATCACCGATCATTTGATAAAAGTTCTTCTATTATTCACCTCATTTTTGCTGCCCTTCTCTAGCTTAATGTTTTGACATGCACCCAGCAGATTTGTGCCATTTTACCACATCACTAGTTAGACTTAGACTTGATTTCCATATGTCACATCAGCATCTAGTAATTACTCATTGTTATTTATGGCAAGGAGTTGCATTACTTACTAACACCCACATACTGGGAATAAATACCTCTGAGTACAGTTTAAACCATGCAGTTAAGGGCAACCCAAATTTTCATTTGGGAAGCTAAGTATATGGGGATTTCAGAAGTCATTTTCTTGATCCCCTAGCTTCTTTGCAACTGTTGTTAGCTTTCCCATCCTCAGATTTAGACGTCTCTCATCAGGCCCTCTTTCCTGAAGAAATCTATTAGAAATGATGCAGTTGCAGATATCATTAGAGTCGACCTTCTCATTTAAAGCTAATAGCTATAAAGATATCTTCTAAATTTGTTTGATGTTTTTACCATATACACCATGATAGATATTTTAACCATGTGAGCTGGATTTATGAAGCAGCAATAGCAGTCTGTGTTAAATTCTCCTCTGTTTCCAGTGTAATGGGAAGAGCCTATGAACTAACAAACTCACAAAAATAGTGGAATTGTAGAATAGTAGATACTACTTGGTACTCCTCTGTTGCCAGCTATTACATTTGTCTGATCTGCTTCTTGCAGAAGACAAGGAATCCCTTCACAGACATCAGAAGCCCTTCCTGTTTTTTTTCCTGCAGTTTTTTATTTTTGTTTCACATTTGAGAGGAAATGTAGCATTCTGCTGGTATCTGATAAACTGAATATGTATATGTCTTCCTTTCATTATAACCAATTACGAAGTTTTTTTTCCTATTTTTTTTGGGTAAACTGTCATGTTGAGAACTGTTGTATTGTAGTTGTATTAAAATAGGTGGCTAAGATATTCATTGCAAGCACCAAAGAGCCCATGGTCTTCTGTTTGTTAGGACTAAGACCGACCATGTCACTGGCAGCTGAAGCTCTCATTTTTTGTTACCTGAACTTTGCAGTTGGGATTTGTTAACTTTAAAAGAAAATACTGTTCTGTGCCATCCACTGAAAAGCAATGAGAAAAACAGCTCTGGTTCAACATGGGACCTAAACATCTGCTTGGTACTAAACATTCAGTAATTCCACTGACTACAGTGAAGGTATTTGTGTGTTTTAAGTTAAAAACCTTTCAAATGCTTTTCTGAGTGGGACACATCTTTTAAACTGATCTGACTCAAATGCCATCAATATAGCAACAGCTCTGGAGATCTTTATGATTAAGCTTTATTGAAGAAAAAGACCTAACTGTACCAGCCTGTTCCTTGTCCTTATTTTCAGTTCAATAAACTTAGCATATCACTTAGCACAGTACTTCCCAAGACTTCTGACACCATTATGGTGTTTTGTTTAGTTAGAACCACTTTCTGAATTTACAAAGTTCAGTTGTTGCCCACATGTCTTTCTATAAAATCCTGCAAAGGATTAAGTGATTTTAATGTGCTTGTAATCTCTCTGTAACTGGAAAAATTATCTTCATTGCTGCCAAAACCAGGTAAGTGATTAGGCTTTACCCTTCAAGGTTGTCATGCTGTTGCAGAGCATCCTACAGCTGCAGAATCCAGCAGCTTTCACAGGGACTTCAGGCAGAATAATTCATGCATGCCATATGCTATCTTTGCTCAGAAGTAGAATTTTTGGCACTGGGTACATTGTTTTCTTTCTTTAATGTCAGCTTCCCCCACTCCACACACATATAAATCCCAGGATGTCTGAGGGCAACCCCTGCCTCAGTGACATTTAAAGAGGACAAGACAGAAGAAATTAATGGAAGATTGCAGCAGTTTAAATATGCATGTGCTTATTCCAGGCGTGTGATAGTTACTTAGGCTTCTTGAACTGAATAGAATTCTCAGACTTTCACTCATCCACTGACTGATGCTGGGAATGACTCTGAAGTCTGAACTACCCCAGAGATTAGGGTTTGTTATTTGATATCCAAATATAAAAACAAAGTTCATGAGACTTCGACCTGGAAGTGGCTAAGAAGAGGATTATTCTGAGTGCTGTAACTACTGGTCTGCTCTAAGCTGATTAAAAGCTACTCTTGGTTTAGTGCAAAAAGTAAAGCAAAGTAAAGCAGTAGAACAGAAAGGCATAGGATTTTTTCTAGTGCAACAGTGAGTGGTCCAGGACTAATGGTCACATCGCACTATGGAATGCAGGAGTGGACTTAGGTGGTGTCTTGCCTTTTCAGGTTGTAAACTGGTAAAAAAAAATAAAATAATATTATTTACTGTCTATTTCCACTGTGTTCCTTTACTCTCTCTTGAGCCAATGAATCTTTTATAAGAAGGCTGTGTTCATCCCAAGTATAACAATAGCTTTCTTGTTTACAGCTACTATGGGGAATCATGTTTGAAGAGGAGCTAGAAGTCAGGTTTTGCAACAAAAAGGGGAAACTCATTTATAAGCACAAACTCTCCAAAATATGAATGTCTCCAGGCATGCCCCAGCCTGTCTCCTCTTGCAAACTCTTTACTCATTGAACCAAAACTTGTAAGAAACACGGTGGTTCTCCATAGTGAGTACTATTGGTAATCAGGTGGAGAAGAGGAAAGCATGGAAGACATTCAACCAATGGCTTCCCATTTAAGATCCCATTCCCTGTGGCACTCAAAGCTGCTAATAACAGGAACTGTTTAGTTACTAGATACATTTTTTAAATTTGGAAAGTTATTCAGACCATAACCATGTAGTTATGCAACAGCCCTGAAATGACTACTGTAAAAATAGCACTTATCAGTATTTATTAATTTCTTCATAACTAAATAAACAATTGTTTGGTTTTATACCATTGCTTGCTACAACAACTCTTATAATTTGCATGCAGTGATCATAATATAATCTCACAAAAATCCAGTTCCACCTAAATTGATGTGCTGTACTGCTCAGTGACCAGCATAATTCATTTACTGCCATTTGCTTCCTCTGGAATATGTTAGGGCTGGCTGGAAACTGGAGACATGAGTTCCAGAAACACTTGGACATCTGTTTCATAGAACCATTAAATCACAGAATGGCTCAGGTTGGAAGGCACCTTAAAGATCATCTACTTTCACCCCCCCTGCCATGTGCAGGGACACCTCCCAGCAGACCAGGTTGCCCAAAGAACCATACAACCTGGCCTTGAACAGTTACAGGAATGGGTCATCCACAGCTTCTCTGGGCAGCCTGTGCCAGGGCCTCACCACACTCAGAGTGAAGAATTTCTTCCTGTTGGATCTAAACCTACCCTCTCTTAGTTTAAAATTATTACTCTTTGTCCTATTGTTACACTCTCTGATAGTCTCTCTCCCCAAAAAAGTCTCCTCCCATTGTTACCTTTCATTGTCTTCATTTACTTACAATGGGAGATCAGCTCTCTCCTATCACTTGTGTGTGTGTGATCACAAGACCCTGTTTACCAGAGGCTTCTATGAAATTACACCAGCATGAAATGCATGCAAAAGGAGATTCAGGTTGAAATTTCACAATGCAGAGACATTGGTCTAAGAAACAGTCCATCTGTCTGTCTACCCCACTCCAAAGCTGAGACATTCCTCCATCCTGCTCTTCTCACCACGTGCCTGTTCCTGTGGTCCAGCCTGTACCAGTCTCAGCAAACAAACTGGGAAGTGCTTCTTGTGCTGAGCTCCCTGGCTCACTGAGGGGCCTGACGTGTACCAGAGCGCACAAGACAGGAAGACCACACAGCTGGTGGGAAGGAGGGAGGAAGGAAGGGAGAGAGGGAGTCAGCAGGGAAGAGGAAGCCAGGCGTGCCTCTCCGGTGGCAGCAAGCTGTTGGACTGGCTCAGGTCCATGTGAAACCTCATCCTCAAGACCTTGCACTGTGTTTATTTGAAACAGTAGGGTCCCAAAGTGGGAACAGTACACAGTGTGCATCAAAAGAGCCCTCACAGTTAGTTATTCACCCTCTGAAGAGCTTCTGATACTCATGGTGATGCATCACAGGATTGTGCTCATAGGTTACTATCCTTGTGTAGCACACAGTGGACAATGGACCATGGCCCTCCCAGCTTTCTGAGATAGAGACAGTCTTGGTCTCATCTGTTAGGCCCATTTTCCTCCTGTCCTCCTGTCCTGTTTGAAGTCAGAGTACTTTTATCTGGAAAGAGAACAGCCAGTTCTTCCCATCAGGGCCCAGCCTTTGCTCTGTGTCACTTTCACTTGATGTCTCCCTCTTCATGGCCTAGGGCCACCTGCAAGTACCCTGCAAGTACCCTGCAAGTACCACCTGCACCCTACTCAGGGTCCAGGACCCCATGTCAGAAGCCACTGCTCCTTTCCCAGCGAGGCCACAGCAGGGCAATTCTCCAGCTCTCCACAGCCCTGCTCTGCTTGTCCACAGGCCCACAATGTTGGGCCCACCAGCAGGCCCATGTCCCAGCTAATGGGGATGGTACAAATGAGCTTAGTTGTGCTATTTCCTTCAGCAAATATCAGTTTATTTCCTCTCTGCATTAGTCTGACTTGGGTTTTCTACCAGATGAAACCCCCCACCACACCACAACTAACCTATGCTCAGGGCAGGCAGCAGAGGTAGTGGAAGTGGTTGGGGGCTGCATTGGGCATGTTCAGCTGCCCAGAGCCTTCCCTCACGCTGGGCTCTCACCCACCATAGCACACTGCAGAGCATCACTGCCTACTCCCCAAGGTCTGATCAAAGGACAAATTACCATGGGGGTGATGGCATCCCCAGTCTGGGGTGATGGTTGTGTGCTGGCCTCTTCTAACGCTGGAAATGTTACAAGCCTGATCTGTGCCTTAATGAAATTTGACTACAACACTGCGGACAATGAGACCAGGTGTTAGCCGTGGTCATGGAATGTGATTATTGGTGTCAGATTAGTAAATATTTTAAATACCTGCACCATTTTCATTTGAATTTTTGCCAGCTTTTTTCTTAAACCCTTTTCACTAAAAAAAAGCAATCAGATGCAAAATCATCTAGAAGGAGAAAAAATAAATTCTTCTTTTCATTGCAAATAAAACTCAGAAGATTACTATTATGTGCAATTATTAAAATTAAGCTGTACACAGTACATGTAAAATAAAAAGTAAGGAATATTCGTTGCCATACAAAGGAAAACCCAGTAAGACAACAAGCTGCCCTTTCACTGAAAGTGTCTGATGGACATTTTGTTTTTTTCTCTTTTCTCTCCCATTACTTTGGCTTAGGGTGTATTTTCTCAGGGAACCATGTACAGAATAGACAGTTTTGTTTTGCATAAAAAAGTGGCTTAAATTTGTCATATACCATATGATTAACATACTTGAAAACAAAACAAAACACACAGAAGTTAATTATGAAATAGTCTACCAATACAAACAGTATATTGAAAGTAGAAAAGCAGTTCTGTCAGGGAATTAGTCATAGTCAAAGTCTGAAATGGAAGGAAAGAATGAAACATCATAAAGTTGCTAAAATTCAGGTACTTTTCACTGCAACATAAAGCCCCCTGTATGTTCTCCTTCCCACAAAGTCACAGCAAGCAAAGTAACAGAATTTCTGCCAATTTCAACCCATTATTTCCTCCTTCTTTCCAAGGCAGCTTTTCATACCAAGTGTAATAGCCCTGCTGACTGATCTTACTTTCTAAATGTTTCCTAGTATCCTGAAGGCACAGTCAAAGGAAGGACAATGTGCAACAATTTGGGGTAACATTAGGGAGTAAACTTTCTTTGTATGTAGCCAGTGGAGACAGATTATGGGTAAGTCTGACTTCCTTTACGTAGTGCAGCATACATTTTACAGACAGATTTCTGAGCATGTTAATCATGATTTCTGACAAAACAGCATTCAATTATGTTACACAATGCTAGAAATTAAAAATTTCCCAATTACCTTATTTGAATTAATTGGATCTTTATTAAAAAAAAAAAAAAAAGGCTTTTGAAAATTATATATACAATCATATTTTTGTTTACATAAAGTTAGATTGGATGAACTCTTAGTATTCTGCACTCCTGAGAAAGATCTCTGTTCATTTCTTACATCCAGCCTCATTGCCCATGAAATGTTGGCCTACACATAAAAAATCACCGTATTTTTGTATCCAGAATACAGTACTTTTCAATATTTATCAAAATACACAGTCCTTTGCTAAATTATCAATATTCTGATTTGTTTCAGATTGAATTGCTTCAGACAGGGCAGGCTGGTCAGAATTTGGCTCCACTTCATCAAAGAATCACAGAATGGGCAGTGTTAGAAGGGACCTCTGAAGATCATCTAGTCCCACCCTTCTGCCGAGCAGGATCACCTAGAGCATGTTGCACAGGATGGCATCTGGGTGAGTTTTGAACGTCTCCAGAGAAGGAGACTCCACAACATTTCTGGACAGCCAGTTCTAGTGCTCTTTCACCCTCACAGTACTGAAGTTCCCCTTCATATTGAGCCGGAACCTCCTGTGCTTCAGTCTGTGCCCATTGCCTCTCGTCCGGTCACTGGGCACAACTGAAAAGAGACCAGCTCTGTACTCTCCATACCCTCTTCTCAATGTGAATTTATACACGTTGATGAGGAGTCTCAGTCTCTTCAGTCTCCTCTTTTCCAGGCTAAACAGGCCCAGCTCTCTCAGCCTCTCCTCATATGACAGGTGCTCCAGTCCTCTAATCACCATAGTAGCCCTCCTTTGGACTCACTCCAGTAGTTCCATGTCCCTCTTGTACTGGGGAGCCCAGAACTGGACACAATACTCCAGGCATGGTCTCACCAGAGCTGAGTAAACAGGAAGGATCACCTCCCTTGGCCTGCTGGCATCACTCTTCCAAATGCAGCCCAGGATCCTGTTGACTCTCTTGGCCACAAGGGTACATTGCGGGCTCATGGTCAGCCTGCTGTCCACCAGGACTCCCAGGTCTCTTTCTGCAGAGCTGCTCTCCAGCAGGTCACACTCAGTCTGTACTGGTGCTTGGGGTTATTCCTCTGCAGGTGCACTATGCTGAGGGTGCACTCCGTTCCATTGTCCAGGTCCTTGATGAATAAGTTTAAAAATTTGAAAGGCTCCTGCAAAATATCCTAGTGTTGCTTTAATGGCAGATCTTCTAATTGTTGAGTTAAAGTTCTGGCCATTTTCAAGTGAAAGGTACATGCAAAAATACATAAACAAAGTATTATTTGGACTTCTACCAATAGTAATCCCTTTGCCCTTGCTGATTTTTGTGTAACATCTTACCTTATGAGAAAATGTAACAAAAGCTCCTGTACTGCAGACTAAGAAATAGGTTGACAGGAAATTCAACCTCATAAAATTCAACAAGGGGAAGAGCAAAGTCCTACACGGAGGAGGAATAACCCCAGGCACCAGTACATGCTGGGTGCCACCCAGCATGAAGCAGATTGGCAGAAAGGGACCTGGGGGTCCTGGTGGACCCTGAGTTAAACATGATCCAACAAATACTCTCAAGACAAAGAAGGCCAGTGGTATCCTGTTTTATTAGGAGGATTTCTGCTGGCAAGTCAAGGGAAGTGATCCTTTACCTCCACTGCTGAGGTCACACCTGGGGTGTTGTGTCTTGTTCCAGTCTCATCAGTACAACAGAGACATGAGTACTCTGGAGAGATTCCAGGTAGAGGCCACAAAGATAATGAAGGCACTGGAACACTTCTTGCATGAGAAAAGTCTGAAGGAGCTGGGACTGTTCAGCCTGGGGAAGAGAAATCTCATTGTGAATCTAATCCATGTTTATCAATAGCAGAACAGAGGATGTAAAGAAGAAGGCATCAGTCTGTTTTCAGTGGTGTCCAGTGACAGGAAAAGAAACAATGGGCCCAAACTGAAACACGGGATGATCCTTCCCTCTGAACATCAGCAAACACTTTACTGTGTGGGTGACCAACCAGTGGGAGAGGTTGCCCAGAGAAGTTGTGAAGTATCCCTCCCCTGACTCCTTCAAAATGCCTGTGTATGTAGTCATGTGCAACCTGATCTTGGTAGAGGGGTTGTCTCAATCATTCTGTTCTTCTTTGACATGAATATCAAATAACAACGTATTTTACTTTGAAAGCACATGATAAATGTTCAATTATAGTTTATATTACAAATTAAACATAAAAAAAAGAAGGTTTCTAATGCAAATAAAATCAAAAACTGGAAGTAGAAAATGGTAAAAAACTATTTGAGATACCTATAAAGATTTAAAAGATAAAGTAGATCAAGTTTTGTTTAACCTCACATATTTTATCTAAAATAGAAACAAAATCTAAGGTCTTTTATATGCCTTTTGGAAAATGGGGGATACACATACACATTGTTGAAGTCTTTTCTTCTTGCAAATTCTCTTGAAAAATTATGTACTTCATGTATTTCATAATTCATTTTTTATTGATCATAAACATTCCTGCATAGGTAGGAAACAAGACATATCTTTCAGTGTAATGTATGACCAATGTTTGTTTCCACTTGATGAAAATCAATGAAGAACAGAAGTCTGGTTTCCATAAAACAGAACACACTCTTCATTCTTTGTCAGCCTGACTTTGAATGTGAATCCTTTCTATATAAAGCAGCCAGTTTCAAAACAACACAAAACAAAAACAAAACAAACAAACAGATGGACAATTGCTTTCAGTCATACAGCTATTTTGATACCAGTACAAAGGTGCCTCCAAATTTTGGAGCCAAAGTGAAGATAAAATTTTGTTGAAAACAAAAACAAAAACAAAAAAAGACACAACAGGAGCTATGTCACAGTCACAGATGTTAGCAATAAATATTTAATTAGGGAAAACCTTGTTCTGTTCTCTGTCTTGTATTAAATGACCTTATGATGAGGGTATTGAGCTAATTCTGAATAAACACAGTAAATTTCCAAAGCAGTAAGAAAGCTATTAGCAGATTGATATAATTTTTCTTCTTACGTAGTATTTTCATCAGCGTGTCTCAGAAGTGGTTTTGCAAAGGCAGCTTCTCAGATGAGCAAGCTGGGGCAAATTGACCACGCACAGAAAGGCCACTGAAATTGGCTCCTGCAAAGCTGGAAATGGTACATAAACTTAAAACATCCCCAGACAATACCCTCATTACTAAGCAGCACTGTTTGTTTAAACAGATATTAGTTAAATAGCACAATATCTAGTATATCAACTCCCTTTGATGTTTTCTAGAGAATCCAATAAAATATACAGCAGTAATTTCAGTCAATGGTTGCATTGTAGTGCTTTACAATTGTGAGTACTGAAAAAAACTTTCACTGGGATTTACAGGTACAGTGTTAATGGCTATCAGTTTATTTTACTAGTTGAAGCCTTGTGCAAACAGTTACAGATCTTTTGGAGGCTGAGATATAATATCAACTATTTCTCAGCACAGTGTGGTTTTTCTAGTAGGACATGAGTCTGAGTGCAGCCCCCAATGATATCAGTAAGAATAGATCTAGCCTGGACTAAAGCTTAAAAACTGTAACATAAAAATTGCTGTCCTTATTTCTGCCTGGTTAGGCAGATAATCTCTGATCCATAAAACCTCGCCAACGCTTTGAATCATAAATAAATGAATAAATAAAGTGATACTCTTTCCAAAGGACTCTTTAAAAAGAGACAGACCAAAGTCCGGCAACCAGAAATTAATAATATTTAGGTTGCGAAATGCCAGATTTGTCAGCTTAAGCCCATTTCTATTTTTAATGCAATCTAAAGATTTCATGCTCACCACCATTCCCCTTTTGTATAATAAATATTACATTCCACTAATACTAATAAATATTGCATTCAGTTACAAAAGTAAATGCATCTGAGTGGGCTAATTGGTTCTTTATGAGGGTGTTTCAAAATTGACGATTCTTATTAATGTTAACAAAATTGCTTGAGGGCATACAGTGTCAGCGGAGGCCTTTCAAAAAGAAAGTCTGTCACAGTTTACCACTTCAGCATTTATGTCTGTAGTTAAATTTAAAAATGCAACTTGAACAGCTAACTAAATTAATTATGGCATATGCAAAGTGAAAAGGTTTTAGAAGCCTTTCATCTTGTTTGCTACAGAGTCACAACAAGAAGCTCCTCCTTGTTGTTTTTATTTGTTCATCATATTCTCATATTACAAATCGTATGAAATTTATCTGCCTCTAGTTGCTAAAAGAAAATTTTAGCAGTTTTAAAATACACAAAGTAGAGTCTTCTGCTTAGAGACAATAAATAACAAGTATACATGTAAGCATTAAGGCATGAGATTTCTTTCTATAATTTCTTTGAAATTATATTTAAGCTACTTTGAAAAAAAAAAAAAAAAAGGAAAGTAAAAAAAATAATTCTCTGTTTTCTCTCATCCAAACCTGACAAATAAAATCCATAGACTACACCAGGAGATTGCACTCTGACTAACAGAAATTCTAACCTGTGCAATGTAGGGGTTCCTGTGTGTCTAAATATCTCATTTCAATCATTTTCCTCTGAAGCTCTATTTCCTCATGTAGAGAACCAGGAACAGCACTCCTTTACTTTTATTTATTTATTTATTTATTATTTTTAAAATATATCTTCAGTTGCAGATAAAGAGTTAAAAAAGTATTTCTATGTATTGTATGAAAAGCATATGGAAATCTCTTAAGAGTCATAGCAAAGATAACATATATAATATTAATGAGATCATAGTCACGTTACTATTTTTGCAAGAGCAAACAAAACCAGCCTTTAATTTCTAAATGTCCTTTAAAGATATTTATTTTCTGAGGGTCATAACTAAACAGATACCTGGTGAAAGTTTTTGTATTGAGAATTCTTGTTTCTTTTCATCTATTCCCCTGAGTATTTGATACCCCAAGGAAAGATTGTGTCCTGACATTTGAATACACTCTTAGAGCTCCAAGCTTTGCCTCTGAAATCTTCAACTTTTTTAAGCAGTATGTTGGTTATATGACTAATCACTATATACAGTATAGAGCTTCTTCTGTGTATCATCTTTTAGTTGTGGGCTGGGTTATAATTATGTTAAAGTTGTAGGCTGGGTTTATGTATAATTTTGCTACAATTTCAATATCTTTTTTTTTTTTTTTTTTTGAAGAGGCCACAGAAATCTCATAGTCTGTCTATATGCAACCGCAAGGCACTGAATGTACAGGCTAATACACATTTCTTATTTTTGTTGTTGAATTGAAACACATTATGATAAAAAATTAGAGACTGTAGAGATAGAAATGACTCTTGATATTGGAGTATCTCTTCTGACTCTGAAACTGTACCATACCTGACAGTGCACAGTATGCTATCAAATAATATATTTTGTTTAGTTTTGAACATTTACCATATTTCTTGGGAGCGCACTTCATGTACAAGCTAACCGAATTGCTATCTGATAATTACTTTTCTCTGTACTGTTCTAATTTTGTATCTGTTTTCTCAGTCTAAGCAGTTACTAGGTGGGCAGCTTTGGGGAGTAATTAGGAACTTAACCCAATAGTGAGGGTTTTGTTGTTGTTGTTGTTTTGTTTTTAATTATAAACTTTTAAAAGTGTTGAGGCAGAGGTTCTTTTTGCACCTCTCTGTCACTACACATGGTGGAATCTAGTCCACAACTGAGTTCCTGCATAATGCTATAGTGCTAGCTAAGATAATTTAAAGAAACTAGTGGTGGGCAGGTACAATTTTCAAAGTAGTTAGGCATGTTACGTAAGGTAGGAATGTCCCACCAATGCTATTTTCATTTCTTTTAGGAAATTTGACATTAGTGAGCTATACTCTCCTTACAGTATGCTTAGCAGGTTTATTGGAAATATTTTGTGTCTTAATATTACTAACTTAAGCATTAAACAGCAGTGCAAAAAAGCTTACTCAGTGGTGGTTTTTTGCTTCAGCAAAAACACAGGCACAGAGTATTGCTGAACCTCTAGCCTCTTAATTATAAAACCTTAAATATTCTATGACAAACCAGTCCTTTTACCTATTTCCTTGATAATGCGCCTATCATTTAGTCATAAATATGAATTCATTATTTTCATCTTTTGTCCTTTGCAAAACTGTAATGGTTGTAATCCATGAGTGGTTGTCATATATATGACCGACTGAAAATTTTTATATTGTTACGGTTAATATGAGCACTGATTCAACTGAATAGTTCCTTTGAAGTAATAATGAACACAAATATTGAGCACATTTAATGTGCTATTCTTTATGATGCAGTTATATTAAAATACAGGTAACTGTATCCTGTAGATAAATGTATTGCATTTTTCCTTCCTGGATAAGATGAAATATTATTTCTGTTTGATCTCTGATAAAATTATAGAGCAGTGTTCTTTTTCTACTTTTTTCCACTCTCCATATCCAATAAAGCATGTATGGATAGTAACATCTAACTGCTCACATTGCAGTTACAAAGCCATGTTTCCTGTAAAGTTTATACAGTAGTTGCATTGCAGCCAGGGTTGGACAAAATCAAGTACTAGTCAGTAAGGTCCCCTGGGAAACTGCTCTTGAAGGCCTCGATGTCCACCAGTGCTGGTCACTCTTTAAGCGATGCCTCCTAGAAGCACAAGATAAGGCAATTCCAAAATATCGCAAGTCAGGCAGGCGGGGCAGGAGGCCGGCGTGGCTAACCAGGAATGTTCTAATGGAGATTAGGCGGAAACAGAGAGTGTTTCGCTACTGGAAGGAGGGCCAGGCGTCATGGAAAGAATACAGGGATGCTGTTCGTGTTTGTAGGGAGAAAGTTCGAGTGGCCAAAGCACAGCTAGAGTTGAAGCTGGCTGTGTCTGTGAGAGAAAATAAAAAGGGTTTTTTTAGATATGTAAATGGAAAAAGGAGAACTAAAGAATACATAGGGCTGCTCCTTGATAGGGAAGGTCTCCTCACAGACGATGACGTAGGCAAAGCAGAGACGCTTAACGCCTTCTTTGCCTCTGTCTTCAATGCCGATGATGGGCTTCGGGACCCAGGGTGCCCTGAGCTGGAGGACCGGGACGGTGGGGATGACAAACTCCCAACTGACCCTGAACGTGTGCGGGATTTGCTACTCCACCTGGATCCCTACAAGTCCATGGGTCCGGATGGGATTCATCCCCGGGTGCTGAAAGAGCTGGCAGACGTCATCGCGGAACCTCTATCAATTATTTTTCAACGATCCTGGGAATTTGGAGAGGTCCCGGTAGACTGGAAGCTGGCAAATATTGTGCCAATTTTCAAGAAGGGTCAGAAAGAAGACCCTAGCAATTACAGGCCTGTCAGTCTCACGTCAGTGCCTGGTAAAATCATGGAGAAGTTGGTTCTCGAACTTATTGAGGCGCACCTGGGGGACAAAGCAGTCATTGGTCCCAGCCAGCATGGGTTTGTGAAGGGTAGGTCCTGCCTAACTAACCTGATTTCCTTTTATGATAAGATCACCCGTATGGTGGACCAAGGGAAACCAGCTGATGTGATTTTTTTGGACTTCAGCAAGGCTTTTGACACGGTTTCCCATAGGATCCTACTGGACAAAATGTCCACCATACAGCTAAATAAAAACATCATACGATGGGTGAGCAATTGGCTAACGGGCAGGGCCCAAAGGGTTATGGTAAATGGGGCTGCGTCAGGCTGGCGGGCGGTCACCAGTGGGGTCCCTCAAGGCTCCATTTTAGGGCCGGTACTTTTCAATATTTTTATAAACGATCTGGATGTAGGAATAGAGGGTATTTTGAGCAAGTTTGCTGATGACACCAAACTTGGAGGAGTTGTGGACTCAAATGAGGGCGTAAAGGCCTTGCAGAGGGATCTGGACAGGTTGGAGAGCTGGGCGATCACCAACCGCATGAAGTTCAATAAGAGCAAGTGCCGGGTCCTGCACCTGGGACGGGGAAACCCTGGCTGCACGTACAGACTGGGCGATGAGACGCTGGAGAGCAGCCTAGAAGAGAGGGATCTGGGGGTCGTGGTAGACAGCAAGTTGAATATGAGCCAGCAGTGTGCCCTGGCAGCCAGGAGGGCCAATCGTATCCTGGGGTGCATCAAGCACGGCATCGCTAGTAGGTCAAGGGAGGTGATTGTCCCGCTCTACTCTGCGCTGGTGCGGCCTCACCTCGAGTACTGTGTGCAGTTCTGGGCACCACAGTATAAAAAGGATATGAAACTGTTGGAAAGTGTCCAGAGGAGGGCTACGAAGATGGTGAAAGGCCTTGAGGGGAAGACGTACGAGGAACGGCTGAGGTCACTGGGCCTGTTCAGCCTGGAGAAGAGGAGGCTGAGGGGAGACCTCATCACAGTCTACAACTTCCTCGTAAGGGGGTGTCGAGAGGCAGGAGACCTTTTCTCCATTAACACCAGTGACAGGACCCGCGGGAACGGGGTTAAGCTGAGGCAGGGGAAATTTAGGCTGGACGTCAGGAGGGGGTTCTTCACAGAGAGGGTGGTCGCACACTGGAACAGGCTCCCCAGGGAAGTGGTCACTGCACCGAGCCTGTCTGAATTTAAGAAGAGATTGGACTGTGAACTTAGGCACATGGTCTGAACTTTTGGGTAGACCTGTGCGGTGTCAAGAGTTGGACTTGATGATCCTTAAGGGTCCCTTCCAACTCAGGATATTCTATGATTCTATGATTCTATAAGTAACCAATTATAAGATAAAACATATGGGAAATCTATCCATCCACATATCTCCCTAGGACCTTATACAGGGACTGTTAAAATGCTATCTGAGTACTCAAAAAAAAAAAAAAAAAAAAAAAAAGAAAAGTACAGAATCATAAAATAGCAATGGAAATGCACTAGAATCATCCAGATGCAGGAGGACACAAAGTGAGTCTAGACGTGATTTCCTGATCTTATGAAGAGGCTCCTTTCACTGTTACTGTCAAATATCTCCATTCCACTCATACACACATCAGTGTCTGAGATCAAAATGGGTCAGGAACCAGAAACCCCTTCCACACCCCTCTCCTAATAAAGAGGCTAACTGGTCAAAGATGTGGAAAGGTCAAATCCTCTGCCCACGCAGAGCAGTTATTCTCAACAGGAGCATAATGTTGGTTTGTACAACCTGAATATCTAGCCTATTATATACATAAATATCATGGCTTGGAGTCAGTGTAACAGCTACAGGCAAAGGGAATCCCTTCATTTTATTTTATTTTTTTTTAAATAGAAGCAAAGTGATTTGTGTTTTTGTCAAGTTTTGCACTTGGATTGCAGGTGTGGGTGTAGTTTTGTTGCTCTACATAGTGCAGAGAACAGATGTTATATTTCCTTTTCAGCACAGCTTTGGCTTGCTGCAGCTGCTGCTTTCAGACTTTCTGAATCCTGCTGCCCCATTTTGGCAGTATGGTCTCTAATAAGCTAGATTCAATATCCTGGAAACCCCACCGATGTCATCTCCCATACAAAGAAAGGCTTAACCTTTGGTATGATGGCTGAAGAGTCGAAGGGGGCTGAGAGAAGAAGGTGATAGGCTTGTTTAGTAACAGAAAGGAGTTCTCAGGATCTCTCAGCTGAGAGACAAAGGATACAGACAAAAAGATGAAAGACGATGAAAGACACCAAAAAGAAAGGTGTCTTAGAATAATTCACTGTCCTTGAGGTGAAAAAGAGTGCAGTGAGACTTATGATATCCAAAATTCAAGTGAAACATCAACGAACAAGTGAAGCACTGTGAAACTTATCTCCCTCTCACAAAAAATGTCCACATGTGGATGTCCTGCCTTTTTAACCTCTCTCAGCCTGACAGTTTTTGAAAGCCCAGAACTAATAGTTCCACAAAGAACAGTGGGATGTGTTCACCCGTGTCAAACATGTTTCAAATGCGTTTCATTCTTTAAAATACCTAGAAGCCCTTCACTTTTGGGAATAATTAGAGCAAAAACAGAGCAAAATGTCCTACAGATGTTGGCTGTCTGAAGAAAACTATTCAGTAGCATCAAGGACAGTATTGCATAGTACATGTCCTTTTTCCTCTTTTCTCATTCAGATGGAGACAATGCAACACATCTCTACAGCACATCACTGCAAGGCAGTAGCAGAATGGAGCATCCTATCTCTCTGCTACCAGCACTGACTTGGCAGGATACAGGCTTACATTAAAGCACTTCCTCACATCAAGTGCATAGCTAAGGTGAAATTATATTTTTGAATAACGTAACAATAAATCTTTGAAAAGGAAGACTCTGTGAATATCTGGCTGATCCTTTATTTCTTCTCTCCACTCAATGATAAATGGAGAATGGTAGTATTTTTTCAGCATTAAACTGTTTTCTGTTTGTTTGTTTGTTATCTGACTTTTAAAGCTTTTATTATGAAAATAGCATTTTTTGACAATTATTCATATTCTTCAAAACTGAATTTAACATCATGACTGTCACTGACAATGTAGCTTTTTAAATTTGTTGAATATACAGTAATAAGATTAATCTCAAGACTTTTTTTTTTTTTTAATTGCTATGAATTGTTGGTTAAAATTGTTCCAAAAGTTATTTTAGAAATAAATTTTGAGTACAAAATGTGCAGTTTGACTTCAGTTTCCTCATGTACTATAGAATTTGGGGATTTACTTGCAGTATCTGGTCAGTGATTGTTTTCCAAATATTTCAGATGTAAGGTTAAGTCAGCTCCTGCACAGACAACTGTATAATTTATATACCCTTAATATCAAAAGAAATATACCTATCAACTCTATACTCTGCTTTGATGTATAAGGTGCCAAGAAATTCTCACAGCTTATTATATATATATATAATATATATATATATGTAATATATATATATATATACACATATATATATATAAAAGTGTATATATCCCTCTCACAGCCATTGGATTAATAGCAAGCATATTCCTTGGTAAAAGGGAAGACAGTCAAGCACCTGTGTATTTTGGTAATCTTTTGTAAACAGAAGAGGCAGGAAGGGCCAAGATGCAACAACATTTGAGTGAAAACAATGCTGAGGATGCTCTAATTATTCATATAAACTAGGCTTTGCTTTATGCCTCTTCCCATCCTTCTTTCCATATGATCCAAAATCAAGGTCAAATACAATGGCTGGTTTTTGACTGCTATTTTGTTGTTGTTTTCTGTTTGTATTTCAATACAAACAAATATCTAGAATATTATCAAACTAAAAGCACAATTCTCTTTGAGTGAATTGTTAAAATTTCTAATTAATGTACTTTATTTTACCGTTATAAGTCCAAAAATATATTTTTACAGCTAGAGAGAGAAAATTGTTCAGTACAGCTATGTCACAGGAAAGTCTCCTGGATCAATAACCGGCTTCATATAGTTATGTCTGTTATTTTAATTCTGGAGCCCTATTATGATGTGGTTCAAAGAGGGAGATACTTTTCCTTTCTTGCAGAAATAACAGTGGCATCTTGTTTACAGGAGTAGGACTATGAACTTATGTTTTCAATTTCATAATGAAAGGATACAAATTCAAGATTCAGAAATGTATCTGTTTTGTGTCTGTTTAAAATCATTCTTAACTCCTAACAGCTATGGCTAATGCTGCTGATCAACAATACAACAACCTAGTTAGACGTGATTAACCTCTGCCAGCTTCAGATTGTCAGGGTCTGAATCAGACATTTCCAAGGTGTTCAGGAAGATTTTGTTCATTATCTCAGGTGGATGAAATAAGTTTATTCAGGTTCTAAACTAATTTTATAATACCATTCTCTTGATATATTAAACTACTGTTTGTATCCTAAGCAAAATTCTGATGGACAGGAACTCATTCACAGGCATAACATCTGAAACAAACAAACAAACAAACAAAAACAAAAAAACCCACCTCCAGCTACAACAATAACAACTAAAAATTAAAGAAACATATGCCTTTCATTTTCCTTTTACTCTGAATTATAGACATGGAAAATACCTAATTTATTTTTCTGTTTTTAGAGTACGAAGTAACGGTTTACTTCATAAATAAAAGCAAAGGTAAAGAGTTTTAAAAATATATATTTCTATGACCAACAGAATAAAGACTTTTTGCTTTGTCCTAGCTATCAGCTAGGGTTATCAAAACATTATGTGCTGGTAAGGACAGGAGAGGCTTAGTGTGCAGCTGCCAGATCAATCTTGTTTTGAGATTTTTTGTTAGATGAGGCTTTTCAAGATTTCCGTATCCTTCTCTTAAACTTTGCTAAGAGAGGGATATACGACTTATTGACTGGAGAAATTCTGGCTTTCATGTGACCCTGTTTCTCTTCTGTAGCTCTTATAACACTCTTTTTCCTTTCACTTATTTCAGTCCAGACTTTTCTGAATCTTATGTTTAGATTGTCTGCTTACTGGTTCTCTACTCCCTTCCAATGTGTAAAATAAAATGTAAGAACTAGCAAACACAAAATGTGATAAACACAAAGCTACTCCTTCACTAGTCAGGCAACAAAAGTGATCCATTTGGAGATATAACATCCTGAGATTGTGTCTGATTTAACTACCCATCTCTTTAGTCTATTTTATGTTTGTCCAGGTTTATTGCAGTTATTTGAGCACTAAGATGCTTGGACATTTTTAAATGCTATCTCTCTACCTCTTGTAAAAGCCTTGGGAAAAAAAAAAAAAAAAAAAAAAAAAAAACAACTAGCAGTCACTAGCAGTGCAATAGGATTAGGTAGGTACCATGGTATCTACCTACACAGCAGGGCTGAGGCTGGCGGGGACCTCTGGGGGCACTGCTCCAACCCCTGCCCAGGCAGGGCCACCCAGAGCAGGGTGCCCAGCACCATGTCCAGGGGGCTTTTGGAGGTCCCCAAGGAGGAGACCCCACAGCCTCTGGGCAGCCTGTGCCAGTGCTTGGTCACCCGCACAGGAAAGTGGCCCTCCTGGTGTTCAGAGGAAGCCTCCTGTGCCCAGCTGGTGCCCAGAGCCTTTTGTACTGGCACTGGGCACCACTGAAAGGAGCCTAGCTCCATCTCTTTTTCCCTTAATTTAGAAGGAGCTATATAAGTACTCACTGAAGTGCATGGATGCCCAGTGGTTTTTAAATTAAAAAATATATATATTAAAAAAATTGAAATCTTGCTGTGCCTTCTCTGTTCCTTCTTCTATTCAGTGTATACTTAAAACTTATAGTTCTTATGTGGGTGTGCCAATTTGACAGTCTAATGTATTAAGTCAGACTGGTTTATTTTAGCTATAGAAAGCTTGTGATATTCTTTCCAGTGTTTAGAAGTCTATCACTCATGCTTTACAACAGTTACCCTTTGTAATCTATGTGTGAGTTGGAGGTGTGTGGGTTACTCATTCCCATGCAGAGAACACTGGATTCTGTATCATTTTCAAAGTCACCCGAAAATCTTGAGGCGCTGCGACTGCAATTGTGGGCCCTGCGGACTAAGCCCCGCATATCAGTGTGCCATGCAGCAGGGTGCTCCCACACCAGCTCGTGCCCTGCAGCTTGCTGAGCTAATGAGAGTCTCCACAGGAGGCAGAGCACGGCTGGCGGGTGGAGAAGTTGTTGCTTTTCTTTAAGTAACAAGTAACTTGCCAGTAACTCTGGCTGTGTACTGGAAATTGTTCTTAAGCGTAATAAACACAAGATTTGGGGTTTTGCTTTACAAAATTAGTTAGAGATATGATACAGTGTAGAAGAAAGAGAAAGTAGAGAAGCCATGCTGTGAAGTTCTATGAAGTACAAAAAAAGAGTGCTAATGGCAGATCGGTAAAATGCCCCTAATTGATGCAGTGAATTCCAGTACAGAAGTGGCATAGTTATTCTCCCATTACAAAACATCTCAGAAGTGTAATGTTGAGAGGTTCTTCATGGCAGCTAGTCTACTGTGCAAAATGAATGTGGAATATCTGTTCCAGTGCCAGGCTTCTAGGGCAAGTCCTGCTGGCTACCCAGAAGGGTGGAAATCTGGTTTGCTGAGGCTGGTGGGTTTGGTGCCCATTGACTGCTAGGATACTAGTCATGCTCTAGGTCTCTCCCTTCAAACTGCAGAGGGTATGACTCTCAGCCTTACCTGGGGCTTAATATTTCGTAGGCTAGTTATTCATTTTCTATCATGCAAAGCTAAAGCTTCAAATTCACTTATTTGCTTCAGGATGTTACTGGCAATAAAGTTATTGGTCCTCTGGCTATTTATTCATGAAACTTAGAACACAAAAAGTAATGACCTGTGGATTTGCCTCTAATGACTTCCTCCTATGCTGGAGATTTCTTTGAATTCCCGGGTGACATGAAGCAGATCAAAGCAGCAGCAGGATACAGGGTATGATGCAATAGGCAGGTGTTTTTTTTTTTTTTTTTTTTTTTTTTTTTCCTCATTGGTTTTGCTAAGCCTGATTGATTTTTTGTTGTTCTGTTGTTTTTATTTTTTTTTTTCTCCAGTATGTTGTGTAGCCTGTTGTACTCAGCACACCAAGGAATAAGTCCTGCAAAATAGATCAGAAGATCCCAGAAACCTGAGAGGAAAGACATCAGAGATCATTTCACTTTACTTCCCTTCCAGTAGAAAGATGGTGTGTTTGAAGGGTGGAGTCGATTGGGGGACTGGAGAGGGGTGGTGGTGGTTGTGTGGTGGTGTTTGTTGTTGTCATTTCTTTTTGTTTGTTTGTTTGTTTGTTTTTGTTTTCCATAGCATTTAAGTAGAGGGTTTTTGTTTGTTTGTTTGTTTGTTTGTTTGTTTTCCCCAAAGATACCTGGAAGATTACTAGTTTTTACATAGAACACTTTACATTGGAAGTCAGTGACAGTCTGATCAACTTCTTAAAATAAGTAAGAGTAAGTAAGAGTAACAAGTTTTGTCTAGAGGAAGAACCACGAGAGTAAGTGATGTGGGTTGTGGTTTGGGCCATTCTTTCAGAGACCCTGGGTCCTTGGGAGCAGCACAGGACCATGCTCTGTTCTGAACCTTTGAGCTGCAGCTCTCAGACCCCTGTTGAAATATGTATGTGTGTGCATTTCCACAGGTTCCCTACTCTAGGCTTCTGGATGCTCCTCAGTTCCTGTTCCTGCTAGACCTGAGGTCTGTCTGCCCGCTGCCATGGGAGGTGGCCTGGTCTGACAGCTGTGCTCATGTTCCGCACAGCTCTCATGAAGGGGCAGGGGGAAGCAGGCTATTCTATGTACAGCTTGAAGATTTCTAGCAAACAATGGGACTGTGAGAAGGAGACAGAAGGTTTTAACCGAGTGTGGATGTTTGGTGTATAGAACTCTACCTGCAATGTGAGAAGAAAACCCATATGCCAAGGAAGATGCTGAAAGTAGCTACATTTAGGAGAAGGAGCAGTCTACACAAATGAAGAAGGATATGGAGGAGGAGAGAGCAGAAAAGCTGATGACTCAGGCCTGGATACTTGACTTAACCATGGGACGCTGGAGAAAAAGCCTGTGTGTTTCCCCTGTTCTGCCTTCCTGCCTGAATGCCCAGCTCTTCACTGTAGCAGTTGCCGTGAAAATGAATGTACAGAACTGAAATCTGGGGTGCTTCTCAGCTCTGGTACAACAGGACTTATTAGAGGAGAGTGGAAAGGAAGGGGCAGAGGAATGTGTTTTTTAGCAGTATGTCTGACATTTTCTTCCCCTGTTGTCTAAACCAGGCATACATATTTCTAGAGCTAGAAGTCCTTTCTCATTCTTCAGTCAGATTGGCTTTTCCTCATGGTTCTTTTTAAAGCTGTCCTTTTAGGTTACTGATTTTGTTTCTGTGTGGGTACTTCAGTTTTCTTCCTTAATTACTCCAATTTGCTTCTATTTCTCTATTAGGGAGCATTAGGGAGATAAATGTTTTATTTCAAATACAACCACAGTAAAGCTGCTAAGAGAGAATTTGTAATTTCTTTGTCTCCACGTGGACATCAAAATTCTACTGTTCCTTCTATACAACCACATGGTCTTCCACACGCATGCATTTGCAATTTACCATTGCTATATGACAAATTTCTTATCTGCTTTAACTCATGGGTTTTTCTGACTTTTTCACTATCTTTGTCCACCTGACTTATTGAAAAAAAACCACTGTTATTATGGGTAACAAGTAAAAATAATTTCAGGCTTGTACCCTTTTCACTCATTTTACAGCTTTTGCTCTTATTCCCTTCTCACTTTGGTTCAGCATATCAAGTCTTCCATAATTAGCCAAGCAACATTACTATTCAGAAATTCACAGTTTTTTACTCTCTGAGGTTCTGCAGGTATGTATTTTGACATATATATATATATATATATATATATATATATATATATATATATATATATATATATATACACATATATATATATATATATAAAAGATGTTATTAAGTATTCCATACTTATATTATAAATGTTATTTGTAAATATATGTAAATTATATATATATATAAAACAGTTTTAGAGATAGGTAATCAATAACCTTTATATGAGAAAGAAATATGCAATTGCAACACTTAAGTGCTAGGGCATAAATTTCAGTGCTGCTGTTTCTTATTCTTTGTATTTATGATGAGCTTAAAAGAATTTAAATCTTACATGGACTAATATAATATTGTGCTACATGCCAAAAGAGGAAAAAAGCAAACAAACAAAAAATGAAAAGTGTCTGTTGCTCTGGAGAGTTCTCCTGTGTCATCCATCCAACATCCTTCCATCCCAGAGGGAGTGATAAGGAACGTAATTCACTTCACTCCAGGTTCATTGTAACATAAAAAGTGCTATCAATTTCTCATAGAATACACTGAATGAAAGAAAGAAAGGAAAGAACAACACTGGCTTGTAGAACTGTTAAAAAGATGAACTGACATAACAATTGCTCACTGAGATATAGAGCAGCATACAAGTTGTAGAGCTGTAGTAACTACTGCACTATAGTCTTCCAGAAAACCTGGTTATAAACACTGACCATTACAAGTAAAGGGTGTGATATGTTTCATAAGTAGTCTGAAAAAACTCACAACATAGTTATGTAGGGTTTAGTCGTAAATCAAGTCATGATTTAGTCACAAGTTCCAGAAGCATTTGGACAACTCTCTCAGACACATGGTCTGGTTTTTGGGTGGTTCCATGTGGTGCCAGGGGTTGGGTTTGATGATCCTTGTGGGTCCCTTCCAACTTGGGATACTCTGTGGTTCTGTAATTACAATATAGCCACTTTTGGATGCTGAACTGCACTGCAGCTTTTAGCAAAGAAGACTAGAAGGATTTCTTAACTAAACTTTACAGAAGACACAAAGAAAAATTGTCTTTCCAGGCAATCAGGGTTAACAGTACTCCATTCATGCAGCTGCCAGGACTGGAAAAACACAGACACTGCAAATTCTTGTGACTAATATCTGCCTTCATGGTAACTGAATTTAAGATATGCTGAGAGCCATAAAAACCAAAGGTAAATTGTCATCAGTGAAGTTGAAAACTGTCATAAATCACTCAGCATGGTGCAAGAGAAAGCCAGAAAACAAGTTGGGAAGCATGTAGTTTCACTTGTCCCTCTGTGAGTGTCAGTGCTAAATTACTGGGGAGAAAGTTTTCATGCAAGTCTGTTTTGTTATTTTACATTCCTGACTAGAAAAATCTAACCTGACAAATCTACTTTAAGTGCTGTAAGTAGTGCAAAATTCTAACTTACAGAGAACTTTTAATAAATAAATAAAAGACAACTTCTCCTAAGATTCCTGGAACATAAAAAAAAAAAAAAAGGGCACGCTCAAAAAGAAGAAAATAAAAATAAATAAAATAGTTGAAACAAAACTGGAAGCACTGGTTTACTCGGGGATGGAAGAGGAGATTGACAAGTCTGAGGTGTGGAACCTCAGTGTTGGGGAACATGCTCTGCAAAAGCTGGGAGCAAAGCAATGAGGATAACACCACCATGCCACCATCAACAAGGACACAAACGCA